>NC_138133.1:50303251-50373251 GCF_964188305.1 Podarcis bocagei
ATGTGCCAAAACAGGAGCACAGAATGCTCGTTTACACACACATACACATCAATAGCAACAGCTGTGGAATGTTACTAAGGCCCTTGGGAATAGCAGTTTTTCTGTCATTCCATTGCTGTTGAACTTTACTGTATTACTTTCTTTTATAGCTGTAAATAACCCCTGAAGGCCATTTTGCATTATATTACATTAAATAATTAAATAACAAATTATGTGTCACACAATCCTATACTGCCTTAAGTTGTGAAGAGGTCCCTCTGGAAGTTCTGTCAGACGTAGCAATTTTTCATTGCATTCTTGGTGCTGAGAAATGAGAGTTCCCTATTCATTAATGGAAAATAGTTGTTTTGTTTGCTATCCAGATTGATCCCCAAAGTTAGGTTTTATGTCCATATGCCAACGAATGATGCGTGTTCAGTGTCACTGCAAAAGTAAACATGATGTGGCCTGAAGTGCAAAGTTTACCCTCCACACTTTGATCACCATCGTTCCTTTTGGGGGCAATGTTATATGAAGCAACCACTGTGGGTTCATTAAAATCCCATGGAGTTTTATTTATGGACCTGATATAAATAATAATATAATAATAATTTATTATTTCTACCCTGCCCATCTGGCTGGGTTTCCCCAGCCACTCTGGGCGGCTTCCAACAGAAGGTTAAAAATATATTAAAACATCAGTCATTAAAAACTTCCCTAAACAGGGCTGCCTTCAGATGTCTTCTAAATGTCATATAGTTGTTTATTTCTTTGACATCTGATGGGAGGGCGTTCCATAGGGCAGGCGCCACTACCGAGAAGGCCCTCTGCCTGGTTCCCTGTAACTTTGCTTCTCGCAGTGAGGGAACCGCCAGAAGGTCCTCAGCACTGGACCTCAGTGTCTGGGTTGGACGATGCGGGTGGAGACACTCCTTCAGGTATACTGGCCGAGGCTGTTTAGGGCTTTAAATGTCAGCACCAACACTTTGAATTGTGCTCGGAAATGTACTATCAAGAAGGGTTTCAGAACCAATAGAGCCCCTCACTCACATATATAGGTTCTCCACCCTTACTACTTGTCTGTTTGCTTTCAGCTGTAGAGTAGTCCCCCCCCCAAAGATAGCAATTTCATAAGTAGAACGTCAACAATGAATTTCACCCTTCCACTTTAAAAAAAACAAAAAAAAAAAACCCCATGACATACTTTGTGCAAAACAGAGTTACAGGTTCATGAGCTCTCTATCTTACATGTTTAACAATCTGGGAGTTATGGGGCTATATGGCGAGGTACACATTTAATAAATAATAACATGTTTCTAGTGAAACATCATAAATCTAATATCATGCCAAACATGTTGCATAAAGATGTATATTTTACATATGAGTACCAATCAGAAAAATTGGTTCACAAGTTTCTGTAACCCCAAACTTTGCCTAAAGCTTCCTAACAGGAGAATGGTTGGTTTTCTCCAATTCTTTGTTCCCACTGTAGCCCATGTGTCCTGGAAAATCCTGGCTCAGAGAGACCAACCATAACAGCAATAAAGTGGAACAGAGGGCTGCAGGGGCAAAGTGGAATTGGAACACAATCTTCTCTAGTTCTTGTACGTTAGAGGACACCTCTATTGGAACACCCCAAATTTGTCTTCAAATAGAAAGATAGCAGTAGATTAATTTTAGCACAACTTGTCCAGGGTGCCGAAATCTGTTCCTGTGTTTGGTCTATTCAACTGAGCACTATCAGCAGTTTTAATCTCTGCTGCTTTTACATTTTAGGTGGAAGACAAAGTATAATAAGTAGCATTCAGCATGGGGAATGTGTAAATGTATTTTTGTGATAGCAAATTTATATATAAACATAATACCAAAATACAAATACATGCTGAGTGAAGGGTTCTCAGCAACTGTCCATCAAATAGTTTGTATCAGTTAGACAATTTTTTTCTTTCGACTTCTAGATCCCAACTTTTTCCTGACTACCAGTGCAAATGACCAGATATCAAATGGGTTCAGTAGAAATTAAAGGAATTATTCTCTTCTGTTTTACTACAGGCAGTATCATATTTGTGAGAGCTGTTGACCAAGAGTAGAGTGGAGTGTATACTTTACATTCAGAAGATTACATATGCCATATCTATGTTTATCCAGGTATTGCTGGGAAAGGCTCCTGTTTGAAGCCTTGGAAAACTATGTTCACAGTCAGTATAGATGATACTGGATGGACCAGTTGTCTGGCTCAGTGTGAGGCACCTTCATAGGTTTCTGGGCTGTTTTTCTTCTAGAGATATAGGGCATATTTGCACAGTATCTGGAAGAGAGCACCTTTGGACTCCTAATTAGAAAGACACAAAATATGGAAGTGATGCTTCACCTATTTATGGGGAGTTGAGAGCAGTAAAAGCTGGTCCCTTGACAGAGAAGGAGTAGTGATGAGTTGTGCTCCATCCCTGATGTCACTGGTCTCTATGACTTGGAAGAGTTGGGAAAAAATTATGCAGGTTCCTGCTTGCTGGCTCATTCTCACTATCCTTCTCCTCACATTAGGAGCTTGATCTGACTAGTCCCTCCAGCTCTTCAAAAGTCAATACCTGTTGGCCCTCAATTAACTCTTCCACTTCTTTCTGGATGAGATCAACAAAGCCATCACCACCCACTTGCCTGGCCATCTGCACAATGTCCTCCACCTCAGTGGCAATGTTTGGAAATCTCTTGAAATCGTGCACACATATTCCTTCCACAAGTTCCGCCATTTACGAACACCTGAAATCTATTAATTTCTTTGTTTCGAATAAAAGACGGCAACAGCATGCTGAGCTGGATACTACTTACTCAAGACCAAGCCATGCATGATGCAGCAGGTTCATGATGGAATTGTCTTGCATTGTGTCATTATTATTTTTTTTAAAAAAAACAGGTTCAGGGAGTTCAAAATTGATCCCTTCTTCATTTACCCAATCTTAATGACACATATCACAAGATTCCACTAGCTCTACATGGGGGTAGGGTGTTTTTAAAAATTCAAAACATATCTCCACTTATGTATGGCTTATTCCTTTGCACTATCTTGATTTGACCCCTCTTGGAGTTTTTTCCCCACCCCAAATTGCCGAGGAAAATAAAATGTTTGCTTTATGGAGGGTTTTCCCCCTAGTTCTTACCATTGCAGGAAATCACACAAGCAGAGAGGAAGTTATCTTCTTTTTTTATGCTGAAGCACTCGACTTTCATGGGATTCTTTAAAAAGCTAAATTACATAAAGAAACTGTGGGGGAACTGAACGCCTTAGGCAGTTGATAATGGTTTATGGAACCTTTCATGTTCCAATCATCAGTTGAAATCGGACTTAGGTCAGAAGAGACTGAAAATAATTACCGTCCTATGGCAGCTGTGAGCTTGGATGTGATGAATTGGTGGCTTCAATAGCTGTACTTCACATTACAAAGACAACTTCAAAACAAACCACTACTGTAATTTGTACTAATAGTTGATGTCCACTTGCCATTCCAAACTGAGGAACCACTTACTTATCCACTATATATTTTGGAAAATGGTTTGTCTGTCTGTCTGTCTATCTGTCTGTCTGTCCGTTCTCTGTGCTTTCAAATGCTTCTAGAGATATTGTTCCCCAATCTGACATGATTGTTCTCGAGGTAGAGGCAGTTTTCATCCACATTTGGACACCATCAGATGCAATTTTGAATCAAGATGTCAGACCGAAATGTTGCAAAACACCACACCAAATTCCCACTTGAGGGTAAGGCCTGTTACAGTGAGGTGGTGAAGGCAGGGCCACATTGCACAACCCCCGTCAAGGCAACAAGTATCACTGCCATTTATGGAGAGGGTAAATTAATTTAAAACAAATTTTAATTCATCAATTGAAACACAGAACAAGGGTCAGCTATCGTAGCTTACCAGGGGCTCTAAAAGCCTGTTTTTGCTGCTTTTGTGGTACTCCAAAAACAGGGTATGTCAAGTGTCTAAAAGACCATGGTTGTTAGACTGTGGTTGGATTGCTGGGTCTCAATTTCTGCAGACCTGTTTTAAACTTTCATGGCTTGGTGATACCCTGTGGCAATAAGTTCCTTGGTCTAAAATAAGTATAATAAAAATGTTTCCACCATGATGTTTACATGGCTTATAATGGAGGTGAGGGGATCATGGTTAATATCTTCATCTTGATTACGTCCTTCTAAAAGAGTAATGAAGAATGTCAATCTTCAGGATTGCTAACGGCTATGATTAAGAAAAGTCAGCATTAAGGCACAGTATTATTAATTTGGTAGTTTTCTTAAGCACATCACATCTTTCAGCCTCTAATACCATCTTGTTGCTAAAATTCAACATTAAATTAAGCATGTTAAAGAACTGAGGACTGACACTGGGACAAAGTCCACATATATTAAGCATGCAGGACAGATGTAAGCAGAAATGGGTGGTTTGTATGCATTTTGTAATGGAATATAAGGGATAGAAGCAATCTTTGTGGGAGGTGGATTAATTCACCACCAGTAAATTTGACCCATTGATGAACCTTATGCTGATAATATAACAAAAGGACAGGGTGTAGAAAACAAGATCCATCTGCTGTGAAATTCCTTCCTTCCTTCCTTCCTTCCTTCCTTCCTTCCTTCCTTCCTTCCTTCCTGTCTTTCTTTTTAAAATGGCTGTAATTTAGGTATATGAATGTGCAAAATATATCTGAAATAATAAAAAATGTTGGATTTCTGCTGTTGCATAATAAATGCACAATGAAAATATGCATTTATTTCATTTTAATTTATTTAAATTTTATATCTTATGTTCTTCCATCATGAAACTTTAAGGAGACATACACAGAGTTTCCAGGAACTGACTAGACATAGGCTTACTTAGCTTCAGCAATGTTGCTATTGCACTCTATTATTGTTAATACCACCACTACTACTTACTAGTCTTTTTTACTTACAAATATAACTCAGAGTGATTTACAGCCACAAATAAATAACACATACATTAAAATATGACTTCAGAACATACTCTGGGACCATAGATAGAAAGATAAGAGTGCTTCTCTTTCCATTGGTTGTGTTGATGTGATATAAGAGGTATGTTAAGTTTAATCATTGCCATTTAGCATAAGGATGGGATACCTGTAGCAAAATGTTGTTGAACTCTGCATCATCCCTGACCAGTGCCCATGCTGAATCAGGCTGATGGGACATGGGGTCCAGCAATATCAAGAGGGTCTGTGATATAGATATTATTATTATTATTATTACCACCACTACTACTATCATCATCATTATCATTACCAACAAGTCCAAATTTATGGTGACCCATCAATTTATGGTCACCTGAATTTTGGACCTTATGTCTTATCTGCCACCAGCCAACAGGGATTAGTTCCCAAGTGCTAAAATGCAAGACTCAAGCCTTTCTGACAAGAGCATTATAACTTACCAAAAACAAACAAAAAACAAAAATGTGCAAGGCGTTCATTGTACCAGTTAAGGATTACAAACAATAATTATTTTGAGTTTGCTTTTAAAGCCCAAGACTTACCTGCAGAGATTTCACAACCCACTGCAGGTCATGGCCCACTAGTTGGGAAATGCTGATTTAGAAGAAATAGTT
Source organism: Podarcis bocagei (assembly GCF_964188305.1). NCBI lineage: Eukaryota > Metazoa > Chordata > Lepidosauria > Squamata > Lacertidae > Podarcis > Podarcis bocagei. Next base: position 50,308,847 of record NC_138133.1, read on the forward strand.
ACCATATCCCACTTTATATAAGTTGTAAAGTGTAGGTTGCTATCTGTAATGTAAGGATACGATAAAGAGAGTGAAAGATACTGCCTACTATCCAGTTAAAATTTGTTGTTCTTTCTCTCTCAAGTGCATTAAAACACACATGATCCTGTGAGAGGTATTAAATATTAGGTATAGAGCAAGAATACTCATCGCAAAATATTGGAAGACACAAGATTTACCCACCAGGGAAAAATGGCAGATGAAGTTGATGGACTACATGGAATTGGCGGAAATGACTGGCAGAATCCGAGACCAGGGAGAAGAGTCGGTGGAAGAAGACTGGAAAAAGTTTAAAGACTATTTACAGAAATACTGTAAAATTAATGAATGTTAGAAAAATGTTGGAATGATGTTATATGGCTTTAGTAAGGAATTAAGTATAAATAGAGTAATAGAGTATTAAAGGGAAAAATAAGGTTAGAATGTGTTAAGACAATTATAGGATAGAAAACAGAGGAAGATGGAAAGGAATTGCTGAAACAATTAATAGAAGTGGAATACAAAAAGGGAGGTGCGAGGAGGTCGTGTAAATTAGTGAAAGAAAGATAAGATATTGAAATTGGATTGTGTTTTAAATGGTTTTTGTTTTGTTTTGTTAGATGTATATTAGTGTTTTGCAGTGTTGGTTTTTTGTGTGTGTATTGTATTGTCGTATGTTTTTTCTTTTTTCGGTTTTTTGTAGTGTTGTGTTTAATTTGTTGGAAAACTAATAAATATTATTATAAAAATAAATAAATATTAGGTTATAGGAATGACTCGTGATTTTGAGAAGTTACAGTTCACTATACCAGAATACTTTTGTCTTGGCCGTGTTGATGAAAATGTATTTAATACACGGAATGCCATAATATAATCATGTGACAATGCAGAAAACAATTTAGGTGTCTGCCACACATATATAATGCCTATTAATATCATTTATAGACACTGATCTATTAAGTCGTTTTCTACTCCACCTTCAGACCTTTTGTGTGGCTTGCCAGGCAATTACTTTGTCAAATCTGACGAAATTGCATAATAAATTGTATACATGCATCAAACATGAACAGCAGAGGGGTATAACAAGCTGTGTATTTCCAGTCCACTTGCTCTTTCATCTGAAGAGTAGCTTCTGTTTTGAAAAGCAATTCTATATCCTCTTCAAAGGCTTGCATAAAATGAGTGTATACATTTATCTATCAAACTAAGTAGAAATAATTGAGACGCTTAATATGCACAGTAATAAAGAAATGCAACAACAATTTCATTATTAATGTCTATTGATTATTTATGTTTTCAAATAGACAAATGTAACTTCTAACATTTTATCATGTTAGCCTATGTACGCATTTTGGCTTTACCTGTTTATTGGCAAATTTACAATCCACATTATGGGTGTTTTTATCACTGTACACTCATTTGCTATGTGCACAGCCGAGGTCAGTTTATGAAGTGACTAGTGTTTACTCAATTTGATTACTATGTAATGTAGCACAGACAACTCCCCCCACCCCCACCCCACCCCCGAGTTTTGGAATATTAACTGTGCAAAAGAGAGCCCTGTAAATCTTTACCTAAAAATCTCCAAAGTTTAGATTGATTCCAGCAGTGGGTCTGTATTGATCTAAAAAGCTTTGCGTTCCTAACTAAAAACTAATCTTTATTTCACCCTTTAGTGACTGCAGCAATAAATATGTTCACTCCTACTGGAGTTTAGTGGATTAATGGTTATTGGAGATTGTGGCTTCCAACTGAGGCTGGTAAACTTTAACCTTTGGAGGACAACATGAAGGCATTTACCCCTTGTCATCCATAATAGCTAGGTCCATTTTTGACACTTACCTGAGTGTTAAAGAGGAGTCAGAGCAGGAGATAGGAAATAAAATGGCAGCAGCACACTTTAGCTATTAATCATCTCTTAGGCTTATTACTGTAATCAGATCCTTATTCATTTTTATGCTAAATAAATTAAATGAATTATCTTGCCACACTCAAAGATATCTGGTTAGCATGCCTTTTTTCCAGGCGCACTGCCATTTAGCTAAAAAGAGCAATGCAAACCTTAAAATACAAACCTTTCTTTTCCCCTTATAGTTTTGTATGGAATATGAGTGAATGATGGCTTTCTCACTGTGAAGATTTTTGAGACTGCCTCTATTTTACTAGAGTCATTAGCAGTCTTGTAGGGTGCAATCCTATATTCAGATCTGCTCACTGAGGGGCCTTAAGATTTAGTGGAAGTCCTACTATCCTAGTGCAATACAAGATGTGCTGCCACCACAAAGTAGACACTGGTGGAATGGCTGAAACACAGTGAAGTGGGCAGAATGTGGGTGGTGCAGGGGTGGAACCCATTGACAATATATGCAGTGATGCTCCTTCAATTCACAGCTACACCGCTATCAATGGCAGAATTTTACACCACCCCCAGATCTGTTAAAAGAAGCCCCTGCTCCAACATCAATGGGCAGGTAAAATATTTTTCAAGCTACCCCTGCATTGACAATCATCTCACTCACATTACTCTGAGTAAGACTTAGTTGAATACCACTCTAAAAGTTTATGTATCTTATGCAGATATGCATGCTTCTTTAACCCCCTCTCCAAAGTTCTGTTACTTGGCATGAAAAATGAAAACCTGTGATACTTTTTTTGTTGTTACGATACCAAATTTTGTGCCAGATACAATACTCCCCTCTCACACAGAGATCCACAGAATGTGTGGAATGCACAACCACTGACTGTCACTCTCTCCAAAATTGCAGTGGAATTCAGTTGTCTGTGTCCAGGATCTTATTAGTTGCTTAGGCTCATGCAAATGGCTTGTGGTAGATTGGGATTTGTTTATTTATTTTGTCCTTTGAGCTGCTGGTCCCTGTTCTAGATCACAAACTGCTTTTGAAACACCTCTGCATTTCAAAAGTGGCGGGCTGCTGCTACTTGACGAAAGTAAGTCTAAAGCATTTCGGCTCATGGAGTAAGTTTCATGGAACTTTGGCTCCTGGCCAATGTGCCTATTTAGAAACCTCCTGGTGTGGATGAGAGGAGTCATGTGGTCTGACGATGGTGGTGTGTGACATCGATTGGGATAGCTATGTTGAGGCTGTACTTCAAGACATGCCAGGAGTATCTTAGATAAAGAGAGATATGCTGTGCTCCACACACACAGTTTGCTAATGGTCTTTGCAAAGAAAGCTTGATGGCACAGCAGTACTAAATTCACTTAAATCCAAATTCTTTGGCTCCAAGGGACGTTGCTGTAGTTAGTAGTACAGTGCAAGTTTTTCATGCCAGAGTTTTTCATGAAATTCTGGAGGGCAGCTGCCAGTCAGTGCAGATCATACAGAGCAAGATAGACCAATGATCCAACTTTGTATAATGTCTTTCACTGGATAGTGTACTGTATTGAGAAAAAAATATAGCAAATTGTTTGACTTATAATTTATGGAGTTCCCATAATCCTTTACTGGAGGGAATGTTTATTTTTGCATACCTTCCCACACACTGTTATTATTTGTGTAAGGAGTTTGTGGCAACTCTGTCATAATTTAGTGATCAGTTTTATTATGGCAATAATCCTTTCTCTTTCTGTAAATTATTTTCATTTTGTAAACCATCTTCCCATGAGAGAGATTACTTTTGTAACCGTCATGTAGAATTGCAGTTATTGGCAGCTGTTACAAACAATTATAATCAATTCTGGTCCCACAGGACATTATCCCAACATCCCAAACTAATCAGGGCTTGGGGGATATACTTTTGGAACAATTCCTAAAACTGGTGTGTAATCTTGGATCAAAACTCACCATCTCTGGAATAACCCAAAACATGAGATGATGATGATGTCTTGCTCTGCCTCGATATTTATTCACAGCTCTTGACAACAATTTGTGTTTTTACAATGATACTTGTTAAAAGATTTGAAGTTGTGGGAAAAATAGGAGAGTCTGCAGTTATTGCAGCCAGTGGAAAGTGAAAACCCACCTTCCTGTCAAGAGGTTTTGTTCATTCAGCTTCAGCTTCGAGAATCCCCAGTGTGGCAGCAATATGCAGAAAAATAGGGCAAGAGACAACTCCGATGAGCTTCTCAGCACTAAACTTGATTTATCATTGATTGGAGAAACACTGAAGACAGGGACCGTCCTACCACTAAAGCAGAGCAAGGTGTCCACAAAAGAGGCTGAAGGATGGGGACCAGTGGGGTGGTGTTGGAGGCCAGAGCACTGTGTGCCACATAGCTTGCCTCAGACTAGCCTGCTGCCCTCAGATGAAGCTGAGCACAATGACCCACCAATATACAGTGTTGAAGTAAGACACAACTGTTAGTCAGCTTGCCTTTTCTACAGGGAATGGGAGAGGTCCTATGCTATCATTTGCCTCAGGCAGCATAATATCCAAGGCCATTTGTCCAAAAGCTACCTGTATTGATGGGTAATGGTTGGTTGTTGTCTTTTCTGTTTAGCTAACCCACCCTAAATTCTAAAACCTGCTCTGCTACCACAACGGCAAACTTAAGGCACAGTAACTAGGAGCTATAAATAACGTCTTAGTAACTATAAATTTATAGCATATGATGGCAAAAAGAAGTGGGCAGGGGAAGAACAAACTTCCAGTTCACAATAGCTTCTTCACCTACACACATGTATACAATTATTGCCACATTAATTTGTGGAACATTCATATTTAAGTATACACTTCATAGAATCATAGAATTGTAGCACTGGAAGGTATCATGAAAGGTATCTAGTCCAATCCTCTGCAATGCAGGAATCTTTTGCCCAACATGATGTTTGAACCCATGACCCGAAGGTTAAGAGTTTCATGTTCTACCTACTGAGCTATCTCATCTTTTATCAACTGATAATATTTTTAAAACATTTCTTCTTAATGTGTGCATTTTCTAAATGTATTTTATCCTGAAATATGCATTTCTAAAACGTGTGTCTATTTTTTTTTAAAGCCAAAAACTGTACCAAATTTTTTTGGAGATGTGCAAAATACAAAGGGTTATTCTGTTCTATCCCATGTATTTTGTCCAACAGCATTTGTAGGGTACCATGTTTGGGAAGAGTGGAGTAGGACTATGGTTAGCATTCTACTGCGTTTGAAGACAACAAAATCCAAGGAGAGACAGAGATCTCTGCTAATAAATTTAATTTGTAATCATAATGTTCTAGACTGGGAATTAATTTGAAACTTTCACTTAGGCATTAAGAGGCTTTGGTGGAAAATCATGGGGGACACATAACGTTTCAAGTAGGTATGAAAAAGTTGAGGAAAAGTTGAGATGTCAAACTACTGAAAAACAGGGAAGAAAGAAGCAGCAGGAAGAAAAGCAGAAACAGCTGAAACAAAGGACAAGTCCTGTGGCCACTTGCCTTGAAACACAAGAAGAACTATCATCTGAAAGGATTTAGCAGCAAGTGCAGGCTGAGAAAAATAAAAAGACATAAAATCACCCTGGATGAATGGAGAAGGATGCACCAAGAGATGCTAAAATGCAGGGATATAATTTTTGTTTCTCCTTAAAAAGGAACAAAGGATTTGGTTCAAATACTAATACTCATAGGACTTCCTCTGTTCTTAGAGCTGTAATTATTTCTGGCCTCCAATCAAACTGTGAAGAGCTTTCTATAAAACAATAGTCTGCCCAGTCCTGCCCACAGAGATATTAATTCTAGTGTCACACACAGCTTGAACTTTGTTTACCAGCTGAAAAGAACCACTGGCCATAAAGTTCTGTGAATGCAGGGTGCTGCTCTAACCCTAGGTATCTCTTTGGTGAAACTTTATATTGAAAGTTCAGAGTGGAAAAGCAATTCAGCCAAAGGGGATGATAAGGACTGTGCTGGGTGTCAACCGCTTGTCCGCCACCCCCAACCAAGAAAAACCTGGACCCGCAGAACAGGAATGTACGCTGCTGCTCTCCTTCCTTCCATGCAATGGCCACTTGGAGTCAGATGTTCATTTCCTGCTTGAAGCTGTGCTGTCTAATTCAGGGGTTGCTAAACAGCACCTGTAGGCAAAGTGCTGCAGTTGACAGCTTTCCCTGGTGTCCACAAAGCTTATGAGCCTACCCCATTGTGCCCTTGGTCTTGAGGTGATAAGCGTGGTTGCCTTTTCTCTTGCTGAGGGAGGAAGTTGGAGGAGTGACACTCTTTCCCACTTCCTCTTTAAATTCTATGCCCTTTCCAAATCTCAGATTAATTGTACTGTAAACGGCTTTCACCCAGCCCCATTGGAAAAGTGGTCTCTGTGGGTATGCTTTTTCTCTTTCTGTCTCAAGGAGTAGGAAGCATCATCCAATGAAGGAGGGGGAGAAGTGAACAGATGTGGTGGTGCCCAAGCACTCATTCAGAAATCCCAGTATGCCCATGGGCCAAAATAGGTTGACAAAATAGTTGATTTCATAAATAAAACACGACCCAGTGATAGCTGCTGATGCTTTACTGTGACAGTTCTCATTTCTGCATTTTAAATCCTGCTCATGTGAGCCAGAAAATTATGAGAACCATGGAACAGCTCTCACAGTAAAGGTGTGCATAATCTATTAAATCTCCCCAATACAGGTGTACACCACCAACTGTAAAACTCTTGTGGGACTCTGGTTTAAACAATAAAGGGCTAAAATTATTGTATTTTACTAATTCCCATGCATATAACAATCCTCATTGTTAATAGGACCTACATTCATGCAAATATGTCTAGGACTGAATTGTTACAATATAATGTTTTTAATTAGAAAATATGTACTTCTCACATTTGGCTTTTGGTTCTTTTTTTTAAGTGCTGTGTTAGGCAAATACGGTAATTTGGATTACTCTGACTTGCTTGATTAAAAAAGGCATTCAGTCAAACAAAGTGGAATTCTAGTCAATCAGCTAGACAGCGTACTTCCTATTCAAGTTGCCAAAAGGGTTGTTTTGCTGCTAAATCTCTCATACTGTGTGGAGAAGCGAGTCAGGGGTGTGCAGGTTGAGAGCTGCATGCATTGTGTGCTTGTGTGCGAGAGAAATCTCAAACTTAACACCTCACTTTTAAACATATTACATTGAAGCGTATCCTATTCATTTCAATGGGATGTTGCTCCACAAAACATGTTTAAGGATCGAGGTTTAAGGCAGCGGACAAATGGGCATGTCTAACATGTCCTTAATGGCACATGTTAAATTGTCTTTACCATACAGGCAGGTGGGTGGGGGAACTGAGGCAATGGCACTTTTGAGTTATCTTGCCATGCAGCCTCTTAAAAGATAATGTAAAGCCTTTTTTCTAATTTAGCCTAATTTCTGCAAAGTGTCACAGCCCAATGAACCACTGAAACTGAACCAGTTCACTGAACTGAACTGGATTGAACAGATGGAATTCCACCCTCAGTATGCTTGAGAGATTCTATGAACAATGCAAAGTCTTTTAAACCTCTCCTCGGAGCTTGCTACTTAGAACAAATACGTAGTTTACTCTGAAGTCATAAAGCCAGCAGCAAATCCTTCAATCTGATACAGGTTGTGCTGCAGCTCTTAGTTTGAAACAAAACAAAACGAAAAAAATACCTTATTTGAGTTACTTTTATAGCTGTTGTTACAATATCATAAAACAGAACGTTGAAGGAAGGACAAAAGGATTGTAGGTGCCCAGGGTTTGGTTTTTTTTTTTTATACTAATGCACAATCTAGTTTTCTAGAGATTTCCAGTAACACACACACAAGCTCAAGCAAAGGGTGTAGCTGAGAGCAGATGTTCTGCCTCTGCAGTTTTGAAACCCAAATGTGGCCGAGGCACTGCTGCTACATTTGAGCTTGTGCCTTTAAATTCTCTTCTCCCACACAGTGCATAGTAAGTGCATAATACTGTACAGGTATGCGTGATCTTGCTTCTTCCCTCCTCCCTCCAACTCCTCCAACCAAGAACACACATTTTCAAAGCTGTTTTTGAGTTCAGCTTCATGGAAATTTGGATCGTTATCACAAGGCTGCAATTTCCACAGGGTTTCATGATTCTGTGGACACAGTGAAAGCTAACTCCTCGAGTCCTTTTTGCAGTGAGGCCAGCTAAGGAGTGTCTAAGCTCCAAGAGGCCAGATAAATTGTCTATGCAGCATCTCTAAGCATTAGCAACTTGCCTTAGCAACCAGCCTTCAGGAAATGGTGGCATGGCTTCATGGACCTATTCTGGATGGGGTTCTGGTCTGGCTCCACTACAGACACTGGAAGCACAAGTGGTCTCTGTGGCATGGAGTGGTCCAGCTGCAACCCTATTTGGATGGGGATAACCTAGCTTCTATCGTTCATGCTCAAGTCACTTCTAGGTTAGATTACTACAGCGCAGCACATGTAGGGCTGCCTTTCAAGGTGGTTTAGAAACTGTACCTAGTATAGAATTCAGTGGCCTGATTGCTGACTGGTACCACATAACACTGATTCTGGTCCAAATGGCTACCAAATCATTTCCAGGCTAAATTCAAGGTGCTGGTTTTGACCTATTGTGGGCCTCAGGACCTTTTCATAAGACCCTTCAATAATCAAACGGGCCCTTCCCTGTGTGCCTCTTCCAAGGAAGGTGTGGAGGGAGGCAATGAGGGAACAAGCTTTTTCAGTGGTGGTTCCCAGTTTTTGGAATTTTCAACCCAGCGAAACAAGCATGGCACTAATGTTGTTAGTTTTTCGGTGCCAGGCAATGTTCACATTAGAGGCTTAAAACGGAGCAAGGTCATTCTCCATTGCATTTCAAGTTACATTCTCACAGTGTTGTTCACATCAGAGAAGGGGTGGGGGTGTTGTCACTCAACAAACATGACGTTTTTGGTCTCACTGCCATTGCAGAACCCTTTCCCACCAAACTTCTACTCATGAAAAAAGAAAGGAAAAATAAGATAATAAATAATATTATTGATGAGGAGAAACATTTGACAAGCCCAAAAGAGATAAGGAAAGCATTGGTAAAATTTTATACAGCATTATATCAGTGTGAAAAGGAAGATCCTGAGAAAAAGGAATCTTATTTAAAGACTGCAACATACCTAAAGCATCTAAAGAAAACTTGAGAACTTGAGCACTTTAAATGCACCCATATCAATGTAGAAACTGCAGATGGCAATAAGTCGAATGAAAGCATTTGCGAATGATGTGGTGTTAACTTTGGAACAACTTATTGTAAGTCTCCCCAAGGAACTAGAAAAAAATAAAAACTTTGGAGAAGTGGCAGGTTTTAAAATAAACACAAAAAATACCAAAATGTTGGTTAAAAACATGAGCAGTTGAAAAAGGCTTTAGAAATGGTGAGTGGCTTAAAAATAGGTAAGAAAGTTAAATACTTGGTGATTTGGCTGACGGTGAGAAATCTCAATTTATTTCAAGCTAATTATATTCAACTGTGGAAAGATATTTTTAAAAAGCTGGCAATATGGGGAAGGATGAAGCTTTCTCTACTAGGTAGAATTTCAGCCATTAAAATGAATGTGCTTCCTAAGATGTTGCTTTTATTCCAATCAATCCCAATGGTTAATAATTTAAGTTGCCTCGAAGAATGGAAAAAAGATATCTCTAAATTTGTCTGGCAGGGGGGAAAAACCCTGGAATTAAACATAAAATCTGGATAGATACAAAAGAAAGAGGAGGCTTTGTCCTGCCAGACCCTCAATTGTACTATGAGGCAGCTTGTCTGTGCTGGCTAAAGGAATGGATTGTATTGGAAAATGCACACATTTTAATCTGGAAGGCCACAACATAAAATTTGGTTGGGATGCATGTCTTTGGTATGGGAAAGATAAAATTTATGAACCACATTATTAGGAGAAATTTGTATAGAGTGTGGAAGAAATACAAACATTTGTTGGAAAGAAAAACACTCCTATGGCTATCCTCTACTGAAGCAATCACAATTAGTATAGTATAGTAAGTCTCTATAGGTCGCCCACAGTCTATCCATATTAATTCTCTTATTAATATGGATAGACTGTGGGCGACCTATAGAGACTTACTGGACCTTTTAGGGAGTGAACCCAGACTGAAACCAATGGAAGTTAGGAATTGGTTACAGTATCACCAGTTACATATTTTTAAACTAGATAAGAAAAATGGGGTTTCAGACCAAAGCTCACAGTTTTAAAGAGAGTTATTACAGAATAAGAATAAATTACTGCCTAAAATGTATAAATTATTATTGGAATGGGAAACAAAGGACGAGCTGGCTAAAGCTTCAATGACACACTGGGCAAAGAACATAAAACATAACATAGGTTTACCTTTGGGAGAAACTTTGGAAGAATGATTTGAAATTTACTGCATACTACACACACGCTACATGAAAATAATTCATAGATGGTATTTAACCCCGAGTAGACTGGCTAAGATGTGTAAAGTAGAATCAGATTTGTATTGAAAATGTAAATAAATTAATTGAACTTTTTCATATGTAAAAAGCTTAAAGAATATTGGGAAATAATTTCTCATGAGATAAAAAAATTTTAAAAAACAACTTTCCCAAAAAGACCAGAGGCATTTTTGTTAGGAATAGTTCTTTTTTTAAAATAAAAATAAAAATATTTATTATTTTTCCAACAATTTAAACACACACACAAAAAAGACAATACAATACAATACAAAAACACTACATAACACTAACACAGGGGTGTCAAACTCAAATTCATTGGCGGGCCGCATCATCAGTTTGGTCACCCTCAAAGGGCCGGTTCGAGTTCGAGTGTCTTCAAAGCCCATGACACCTTTAACAGCTGGATTAAGTAATGCAGAGCTTCTGGCTCATGGAACACTACACCTTGATTTCATTTGAATACATATATGAATATAAAAATTGTTTCCTGTTTGGCTTGGTGTTTAAGTTACACAAAATGTGCAGGTTTTAATTTTTCTCATTCCCCAAATTTTAATCGAGCATTTGTTTGGATTTTTTCCCCTTTGCTACCTACCCTAAACCTTTGAGGAGGGCGGGAACTGATGGCTGGACCCTGTAATAACATTGAGGAAAAAATTGCATGATGTGTAAATACCCTAAAAAATAAACCAATTCCTTATCAGCTTTTTTTCCATATATAAATTTTTGCAATGCGCACCCTGCGGAAGCCGCGCCTGACGTTATTTACAAAACATGCACTTGCGTATCGAATTTGCTTTTGAATCGCGAATCCCCAGAGGCAGAGGATGCTGTTCATTGGGCAGCGCGGAAACGCGCCTAAAGAAATAAATAAAGAAAAGCAAAGCAAAAGCACGCCGCCCTGAGTATTCACAGGGCACGCTCCCGAAACACAAGCGCGCTCTCGGTCTCCCTCTCTCCAACGCGCGCGAAGCCGGCTCTGCCCTTCTCTGCGTTCCACCTCGCGCAGGTGCGCTGGGCTCCCGCCGGGACTTATTTCACCCCGGCGAGCCCGAAAAGAAGTTGAGAGCAGCAGCAGCGGCCTCCCATATCCAACCCCGCCCTCGCCGTGTCAAATAAGTCTCGGCTAGGTAGCTGGAGGAGGGGGAGGCCTGCGCCTGCGCAAAAGGGACCCGAGGCGCCCTGTGCGCGCCATAGCCCAAGCTTCCCTCGCAGATATATATAGACCAGACTACACGGGCCACATGATGAGGTCTGGCGGGCCGGATTTGGCCCGCGGGCCTTGTGTTTGACACCCGTGCACTAACACATTAAACTAACAAAACGAAACAAAAACCATTTAAAACACATCAAACAATTTCAATATCTTATCTTTCATTCACTTATTTCAACGACCTCCTCACACCTCCCTTTTTGTATTCCACTTCTGTTAATTGTTTCAGCAATTCCTTTCCATCTTCCTCTGTTTTCTATCCTATAATTATCTTGACACATTCTAACCTTATTTTTTCCTTTAATACTCTATTAATCTATTTATACTTAGTTCCTTATAACATTTCTACTAAAGCCATATAACTTCATTCCAACATTTTTCTAACATTCATTAATTTTACAGTATTTCTGTAAATAGTCTTTAAACTTTTTCCAGTCTTCTTCCACCGACTCTTCTCCCTGGTCTCGGATTCTGCCAGTCATTTCCACCAGTTCCATATAGTCCATCAACTTCATTTGACTTTCTTCCCGGGTGGGTAAATCTTGTGTCTTCCAATACTTCGTAATAAGTATTCTTGCTGCTGTTGTTGCATACATAAAAAAAGTTCTATCCTTCTTTGGCACCATTTGGCCGACCATGCCCAGGAGAAAGGCCTCTGGTTTCTTCAGGAAGGTATATTTAAATATCTTTTTCATTTCGTTATAAATCATCTCCCAGAATGTCTTAATCCTTGGGCATGTCCACCAAAGGTGAAAGAATGTACCTTCAGTCTCATTACATTTCCAACATTCATTATCGGGCAAATGGTAAATTTTTGCAAGCTTGGCTGGTGTCATGTACCACCTATAAATCATTTTCATTAAATTTTCTCTTAAGGCATTACATGCCGTGAATTTCATACCTGTGGTCCATAACTGTTCCCAGTCAGCCATCATTATGTTATGTCCAACATCTTGTGCCCATTTAATCATAGCTGATTTCACCATTTCATCCTGAGTGTTCCATTTCAACAGCAAGTTATACATTCTTACAAATTCTTGATTTTTGGATCTAACAATTCTGTTTCCAATTTTGATTTTTCCACCTGGAAACCAACTTTTTTGTCCAAATTGTATGCCTCCATTATTTGGTAATAATGAAGCCAATCTCGCACTTTGTTTTTCAATTTTTCAAAACTCTGCAATTTTATTCTGTCTCCATCTTGTTCCAGAATTTCCCAATATTTCTGCCATTTAGCCTCCATATTGAGTTTTTTCTGTGCCTTCGCTTCCATTGGTGACAACCATCTTGGGGTTTTCTTTTCTAACAAATCCTTATATCTTATCCAAACATTAAACAATGCTTTTCTGACAATATGATTTTTAAACGCTTTATGTGCTTTTACCTTATCGTACCACAAATATGCATGCCAGCCAAATGCATTGTTGAAACTTTTGTTAGGAATAGTTCAGGCAGAAGTTCCCAGGTGCCAGAAAAACTTATTTATGTATGCAACAACGATGTCCTGAGTTTTTGTAGCTCAAAAATGGAAAGTAAGGGAGGTCCCAGGTAAGGAGGATTGGCAATTTAGGATGATAGAATATTCGGAACTAGCTGGTCTAACATATAGAATAAAAGAGCAAGAAGAACATGTATTTAAAGAATAGTGGAAAACTTTTACTGAGTACATGGAAAATAATTGTGCACAGTTGAAAATGCTGGCAGCATTAAGGTAAATTCAACAGGATAATAAACACTTGAGTGATGTAAGTTGGAAGAACTGAATAAAATGGTTATAGTACAATATGCAGTAATGGTAGATAAATTAAGTGAACCATGGAAAGGGAAGGAGGGAAGCCATTGAATGTATGGTATTATGTAAGATGTCTATTTTGAGATGTAAAATTGAAAAGTTAATAAAAACAAACAAACAAACAAACAAACAAACAAACAAACAAACTCCTACTCATGAAGTTGGCACCTGCATGATGGCTGTCTCAAATGTTTTTTGAGACTATTCTTAAGTACAAAGTGAATGCAGTTTAAGTTTTCTAGTTGGACTGAATCTCCTTTGAGAAAATATGCATCAAACAGTGGTATTTCTCAATGCGGACTGTGGTTAACACACTCAGGTGACTATAGCTTCAAAAATGATCAGTGGGAGTGCATTAGATGCAGACTATGTGGTAACATGAACATACCCTAAAACATTCCTGTTTGCCCAGGTTTTAACTTAGATCACAGTGCAGTATGAATTATGGTTTGTTTGTTCTGTTCATCTTTGAGTAGGGTGGGGTAGGAGTTGTTCTTTTTATTTGGATGAATACCTTTTGTTGGATGACCACCTTTAAAAATATTTGTTTTATTATGTATTTGATTTTAAAAGATTCACAAGCTCTTTGGTATTTCATATATTTGTAAGTCACTGAAGGACTTTTTTTGTAGAAAAGCAATGAATAAATGCAATAAATAAACAAAAAGTTTCTAGTCTAAATGTTCAGCTCACTCACTGCGGTTGGCAATACAATGTCATATCCACCCTGAAGCTGCGGTTATCACCACACAGATCTCCCCCAGCAACTGACTAGTTTTTGTTAGCTTGCTTTGCTTGATTGCTTCTGCAAAACAGCATGAACCTTGCCAGAAGGCTGTGAAATTCTGATGCAGCTTTCTTCCATGCCTGCACCCATTTCTCATGCATAGTATTCCCTTTGCTGCTATCCCACCGACATTGATGGCCATATAGAAAGATAGAGGTTAGCATGATAGACTAAAATGGCCAAGTTAGCCCCAGAGGTTAAGAAGCAGAATTTATTTCTAGTCCTAACTCCATGTTCACATCTCCTGCACCAATGTAGTTTGACACTTTAGTAAGTAACCCAGGGTAGCAAACACATAGCCCTCTAGATATTGGACTACACCTCTGACCATACCTGGCCATAGGTCATGTCAGCTGAGGGGATTGCAGTTTAAAAAGTGAAAAAAGTGAAAGCAGAAGGCCACATTGGAAATGGATGGGCCTCTATCCCTAATCATTATGAATCAGCCTCAGTCAATGCAGTGGAATCCATATCATTTACACTGTAGATGCATGGAATGTTTCTTGAAGTTTGTGTGGAAGTCTATGGGAATTGTTTTGCTATACACATTTTTGGAAACTGAACAATGTTTAAAAACTAAAACAAAAAAAAAACACAGTAAGGTCTGGTGCTCAAAAATAAGATAAAAAATAGAGGCCTTTTCGTATCTGAATCAAAATGTGAAAATGAAGTCTTACCTCTTCTGATACCACATTGGTTTCTGTTCACAGGATAAACGTCAAGTCCATATACATGGAAACATTATATCAGAATTCAATGCCCATGTAACTTTCGGAGAATCGGGCCCTGAGAGAAAAGTATACTATGTTAAGCCAGAATCAGCCCTTCTTTCTCAAGCAAATTATTGATTTAGCTCCTGGGGATATTTAGAAGTTGATTCTGAATTATGAGGCCAGCACATGTAACTAATAGTTTTTAGCGGAATGTCAAACATTTTGTGAACTATTGGGAAAGTCTGGACCCAGATTTCCCTGCTGAAGCCATAAGCTGCTCAGTGAAGAAGCTGAGGAAACACAAACATACAACAGGACAGAATTTTCTTCCTAATACTCAGCAGAGCATTGCAAGCCTTCCAGCTAGATAGCACATTGCTGGGGGGGGGGGAGTATGATCTACTGGTTAGTCAAGCATGCTTAGCTTTCCTTCACCCCTCCCCCAGCCTTTTGGTTAGTGAGTGTGTTGCAGTTGGCAGCAAATATCAGCCAAGGCATATGACTCCCTCCTGAAGCAGCAGCAAAGTCTACATCACAGCCTTTCTGTCCACCACAAGATGTCCTGCCTTGGCAGCCATCCCTTTGTCTGATGTGGAGAAGCAACTTTTCTCTTTCCCTTTTCCTGAACAACTTAAAGTTTAAGAAGTCTGATCATTAAACCAAAATCATTGGAGCAGCATGGAAACATTCCCCCCTCCATGGCATTGTGCATCAATCTGTGACCCTCCCCTCCTTTTTTGCCTTTTCTGTTTCTTAAAGTACCTCAACCTTTTGGTGAGATGAGTATTCATTGCTCTAGCCCAGTGAATTCATTGGGACTATTGGTATGATTAAAGGCTTGATAGTTGCCCCATTAATTTGTGAAGAGAATCATTTTCTTTGTACTGTTTATGTCTTTTTCACAATTTGCTTCCTCTCTGTCTCTCCCTGCCTTTTACACTGCACACATATACCTTAGAACTTGGCATCAGTTTTGATTGGAATATTCAGTGCATATTGTTCTCTGCTGGTATTCTCATAATGTTCCCTTATTCATTTTTAAGCCTGCCAAATCTCTCTCTGTTTGTGTGTCTCGAGGGCATTTGTCCTTTTGAATAAGGAAAATGTTTTGATACCTTTATCACGTCTTTCTGGGACGGCACTGGTTTCTCTTTCTGATCATTTCAGCTTTGATTAAAGCAAAAGAAAATAGAAGTGTCAGGCTCTCCATTTTTTAACTAATGCAAACATTCCCTCCCCCCATTATGGTCCACAAACAGTTGATTCCAATCAACTTTCCCCCAACTCATTCCACTTGCAGTGTTGTACTTTGATAACCACTCTCACACAAATATTCTCAGAAGTGTTTCCAATCTGGTGATATTATGATAACATAGCCCTAAGGGTTTATTAGCGTCATGCTATTCATTTCACCTACTTTCATTTCCTTGGACTAAGTCCAGAATAGCCCCTGGTCCTGTTGATTGCTCTTCAAACAGAAGAAATAGCCCTGTATTACATTTAGGAACATGCATCCAGTTTCTAACGACTCTATTGCTGCTATACCCATCAGTGTCAGGGTAATTGAAATTCCACTATAGTCACTGCTCCTGTATCTCTTCACAGCTTATTCCTTATTTATATAAGTTGGTGGGTTTTTTTCACCTACCATTTTGTCTTCGGCATTCCGTGGCCTATGCCATTTTCTCCCTAATTGTTTTACGCCATTTTAAAGGGTGCTCTGCTCCCGTGCTCTGCTTTTATTGGTTTTTCAGTTAATCAAATGCAGGAGCAATGTTATGAACCTTGAGTTACTTGCTGCTTGTTTCCCCACTGTTAGTTTCACAGTGGAAGCGCATTTGAAGATACTGCTCAGCTAAGCAAAGCATGGCAGCCAGGACCAATAGGACATTGGGAAAGGAGGGTTTAATGAGGAGGAGCTCCCCTCAAATGCAGCACAGGATAAGTCTGATTCTGACTTTTGCATGCTAAGCTTCCTTGCTTCGTGACAGATTACCTGAATGACCTTGGATGTTTTGCTTCAGCTCCCATTCCACTTGTCTGTTCTCTTTCTCTCTGAATTTAGAGAGCAATTAGGGCTTAAAGGCCACAAGTCTTCATTCATCAGTTCCTGCAGAAGCCCATCCCTCCTCTGATAATAACAAGGAGCAAACTTGTTCCTCTGATTGTACGGATGAAACAGCCATGATGTGGGGCATACCTAATTGCATTGTGCCTCGCTTTCCCATCTGTAAAGAGGGATGTCACATTTGCTTCCTTCCAAAATTTTGCCAAAGAAATAAACGAGTAACCACGGCACAGTTTATAAGACTTCCGTGGACACTGTTAAAACATGTTACCCCAGAAAAGGTTATATGACTTGAAAGGTGTTGGGACAATTCATTACTCTTGGTGAAAGTTTGCTGTTTCCTCTCTCTTTGACTTTGCACTGTTGCCTTTCTTCTTCCCCCTTTTTGTGGCAAGCAAACAAGAGCACGGATCCTACAATTTGCTGTGCAGCCTAGGTTCCAATGCACACGTAGAATTCCTTCATCTGCTAAGGCTGTCTCATTGATTTCAGTAGGGAGTACACCTTTGTACAGACAAAGGGATAAAAGTAGTATGCAAACTGGACATATCTGGAAAACAGTTTGTGTGTGATTCCCAGGACCTTACTACTTCTTTTACTTCCATTGGTGGTAAACCTGGGTCAGAGGAACTATAGTGTTTCTATGATATGGCCAGGTCCAGGACAGCATCATTCCCTAAAGTGAATGCAATCATACAATCAGGGACTAGTGTGTGAAGTTTGGGCATCTTTAGTACTGAGTGGAATCATCAGTTAACTTGGTCCATCATTACAATGCAAAGTGGAATTGTCCTTCAAGAGGAAGATAGCTTTTCTACACATTTCACTTTTGAAATGTCATAATTTTAAGCTAATATGTTCTTTTTTAAATTTCACATACTATACTGGCTGAGCAAACCATAAGGGAGCTCACTGCTCTTTGCAGCATTAAGGGGGTCATATTTTCATGCAGGTTAACCATTTCTGAGCAATTTCTTTGATTTATTAGACCCAAGTAGACTTCAGTAGGGTCACTGGGCCTTTTAAATTTAAGAAACTTTCCTTGAACAATGTTTGGAATTCTAATTTGTCATGGAATCTCTTGACTGAGAGTACTGCAGTCTTTTTGTTTGCTTTTGCTTTAAACAATTTATTTATTAGCTTTAATTCAATTTCTTGAACCAATTTAAGCTTCCTTTCTATCTGGCAGGGGTCTTCTTTCCTGATAAGCACTATCAAGGAGTACCAAGATTATGTTGTTGCTTTTATCCTGCTACAGATGGCCCCCACCCCATTATTTACCACTTTCCAGCCTAGGACCCATATGTTCTGAATGTGGATTGTGATCCCTTTGTGCCTCTTTTAATTTCCCCTCAGCCAAGTGGCATTCTCCTTCAACTACTGCTGTTCCATACTTTCTCCTCCCTAAATTCAGAGATATTTCCCTATGCTTTGAAATTCAAGTAGGAGAGGTACATCAAGTGCAGAGGGAATTGCAGAAGGCTAGTGGAGATGGTCCATCAGTATTTTATCTCAGTTTTCCCCAACCTGATGCTGTCCAGATGTTTTGGAATACAATTCCCATCATCCCTGACTACTGGCCATGCTTGCTGAGGCTGATGACAGATGTAGTCGAAAACATCTGAAGGGATAGGGATGCTGGTTTACATTGAGGTGTCACACTTCCATTCTTCAGAGTTGAATCCCATCGTTTAGGCCTAAGCGAGGCCTCCTTTCTTATCCCACATATTAATTCTCATAAAATTAAAAGATTTAAAATGCGTTCTTACCCTGTCAAAATTGGATGCGGCAGGAGAGGGATAGTAATGAGGATCAGACTTAGCCATCTATTTAGGTAGATTTATGTTCCAGCAGCCTATCTGCCTCTCTTTACTCATTTACAGGGAAACAAGTTACAATGGATCTTAATTTCCCATATGCTTTCTAGTCCACAATAATATTGTACATAATCTTGCATTTAGGAATTACCCATTCTGCAGAGCAGTCTAGTGTTTATTTCACTGTCTGTCTCTGGCCCAGGGTTAAAACTATTGGAGGTCCAGATGACATCTGGCTTCTCAGCTCAAACAGAATATTGGCTGCAGTGTTTATCAGTGCATTATTCATCAAAACTGATGATGCAAAGTACAACATGCTGTCTGTAGCACAGTGTACGAGTGGAAAGAAGTTGGCAGAAATGCCCAGTGTTCTGTGAGCAGCATGTAATCAATAGTCTGGGTGCTTGTTCACTTTATGTTGATGACTATTCCCTCTGGTACGCCTTTGTATATTTTTGGGATCACTGTCTTACCAGCTGTGCTGCTTTTTCACTCTCTTCTTGATACCATCCAAGATAGATAGAACAGAAGGGACAACCTTTTGTGCAGTGGGTGTCAAATCAGCTAAGCTAGTTACACAAAGCATGACAATGAGAAAGAGACTGGAAAGGATGCAGCTCAGAATTTCCAGCAGTGTGGATCTTTCATTTTTGCAAAGAGAAAAAAAAGTGAAATGCCATGTTGATCAAATGGTTATTACTGTTCCAGTCCTAATCACATTAGGTCAAATTAATCCTGTACATTTTCAGTGGAATTTGACTTAGAGCACTTCCAGATTGTCTCTATTTTTGGTTGAGATTCAGTCACTTACTGGCAAATTTAGGCTGTGCAGCTGAAGTTGATTTGGCACTTTTGCACACCAAATCTGTCCCTGCCCCCAAATTAGAACTTTTTACTACAAGAAAATGCACTTATCTGATGCAATGTTATCTAACCTTCCCACAAAAAAGAGAGAAAAGAATGCTCAGTACATAGCCAATGCCATTTAACTCCCCACAAACTGTGCAAACAAACGAGAATGAATGCTCATATGAGAGGGACCATTGTTTACTGCTGATTCCTGCAAATGGGTCTATCAGTATGATTTCACCTTGGAGTGAGGCCTGTTCAGAGTCTGGAATTTGACAAAATAATAGCAATGTTTCTCTGTGGTTATGTATGATCCCCTAAACGGACTGTTCACCTGCAAGAATGTTGTATGAGGTGAGTGGGGAAGTTTGCGAATACAGTGGTACCTCAGGTTACATACGCTTCAGGTTACATATGCTTCAGGTTACAGACTCCGCTAACCCAGAAATAGTACCTCGAGTTAAGAACTTTGCTTCAGGATGAGAACAGAAATGATGTTAGGATGTCGTGCGACAGCAGCAGGAGGCCCCATTAGCTCAAGTGGTGCTTCAGGTTAAGAACAGTTTCAGGTTAAGAACTGACCTCCAGAACGAATTAAGTACTTAACCCGAGGTACCACTGTAGAGAGACAGAAATTAACAAAAGAGATGGAGAAAGAGCAAAGGAGAGAGAGAGAGAGAGAGAGAGAGAGAGAGAGAGAGAGAGAGAGGAGAGTAGAGAGTGAAAATGAAGTTCCTTTGGTGCAGAGGGCTTTCCCCTGGCAATTTGATGTGCCTTACTTCATTAATGTGTAACACCCGAAATTTTGAATCACCTCCAAACAGATGCCAAACTTTTCTTTTGTGCTGTGGGATCAGACAATTTTGGTTTTTTTGGGGTGTTAATTTCTAACCCGTTTGCTATATCAATTACTCAGTTTGTATGGTGGAACAAAATGCAGGGATCATGACACAAAATGGTACAAAACTACAGTACTCCAAAAATTGCTCTGTTTTGGAGTGTATCAAACAATGTTTGGGAGGTTTGGGAGGGTTTGAGTATCAACTACTTATTTGGGGGGGGGGCAACACAAAATGTGGGGTTCATGGAACAGAATGGCACCATATGAGCCCAACTGGCATCAGTTTGGAGGAGATCAGACAATGTTGGCTTTGGGGGTGTTAACTTGTAACCTTGGTTTGCTGTGTCAACTGCTAAAATTGGGCATGGCACAAAATGTGGGATTCACAGCACAAAATGCACACTTATTATAGTTTGTGCTACCATATCAAGTCTCTGTCTTCAATCCCTCTGTCAATCCCTCCATCCCATATACTTCTACCAGTGCTTTTTTTTCTTTTCAGGGGGTACTCAAGGGCACACAGTACCGGCATCTCTCTTTTTTGTTGTTGTTAAAAAGTGTGACACTTACTGTAGCAACTCCAAGCACCTATTTTTCTAGAAAAAAAGCACTGACTTCTACCCTGTCTGACACCTGGCGTTACTCTGGGATAGCATATTCCTCCCAAAGCCCAATTTATGATTAGGTAAATAGAGTTCTCCCTGCTCACATTTATTGACATCTCTGAGTGCTAGCAATTGTTAGGGAGGTGGGCTTGCCTAGCAGTATGCTCTTTGCCCCAAGTCTTCTCACAATCCAAGGGCAGAAAGGGAGGAGCCAGGTGCAGGAGCTAGACTTTAGGCAAGCTGCTGAGTTATGATTATCAAACGTTTTGATGCTCCAAGCACATTTTCTGCAGCCATTCATTTACAATGCATGTTCTGAAAAGAGGGAGTCCACTCACATTACAGAGAGTTAGTCACTTCCAAGAAGCACTCCTCCTTTCCCTCTCTTAGATGTCCTCTGAAGGTAACCAACAGGAGAGAGGTTGCCAATTCAGCAGGAAAGGCCTGTGAGATTATTGGACATCCTCCAGCATGCTTGGGAGGCTGAGTTTGAATATGCTCACCAGGTCCCATCTTTCTCAGGTCAGGATGCATGGCTCTGTTTTATAGGTCAATTTCCTAGTGGAAGAGAAGTAAATGAAGCAGAGCCTGAAGATAATTTATAAGCATAACTGCTTTGTTTTCCAAGATTCATAAGTCCTAGAGCAGAAGTAATAATAAACAGCATGCATGCAATTCTTTGCCTCATGACAGCCAGCATGACACCAATTCCAAGCTTCTTCCTGGTTCTCATGAAACAACTGTCTCTCGAAAGCAAGCTCCAAACAGAAGAGTACGGCAGAAAGCAGAAATAAGCATTTTCCCCGTGTTCTGGCTAGGAGAATCCCTTTTGCTTACCCTTTTGCTTGGACCCAAAACTAAATCCCCCAATGCCTTTTTGAAGACCTGGTTTCTGCTGATGCACTAAGGATGAGAAAACTCAGAAAACCACTGTGCCCACATGTATCCATGTTTCCAATGCATTTACCAATGTAACTGTCACTGCATGTGCTCTCTGATACAGCTCTTCTTTGTGCATGTTCCTTAGCTGCAATGTAGGGGCGGGAAATGTGTGGATCCCCAGATGTTGTTGGGCTCCACCAGCCCTAGCCAGTTTGGCCAAAAGTCAGGAACAATGGGAGATGTAATGCAGCAACATCTGGATCAACACATGTTCCACACCTCTGTTCTAATAATTGAACATTAACCATTGCTTAAAGCCGGGATAGGATACAAATTGTCCTCCAGATGTCATGGTAGAGCTCCCACCACTCCTCACTGTTGGCCATGCTCAAAATAAAAAAATTTCTTCCAGTAGCACCTTAAAGACCAACTAAGTTAGTTCTTGGTATGAGCTTTCGTGTGCATGCACACTTCTTCAGATACACTGAAACAGAAGTTGCCAGATCCTTCTATATAGTGAGAAGGTGGGGAGGGGTATTACTCAGAAGGGTGGTGGGAATGGGAGATTAGAAGGATCTGGCAACTTCTGTTTCAGTGTATCTGAAGAAGTGTGCATGCACATGAAAGCTCATACCAAGAACTAACTTAGTTGGTCTTTAAGGTGCTACTGGAAGGATTTTTTTTATTTTGACTATGGCAGACCAACACGGCTACCTATCTGTAACTGTTGGCCATGCTGGCTGCGGTTGATGGGGGATGGAGTCCAACATCTCTAGGGCCATAGTTGTCCCATTCTTGGTTTAACGGTACACTCCTTTTTGAGGAAATGTAGCAGTTACCTCTAGTTACAACTACTAATGTCAAAACTTTGAACCAGCTCAAGCAGCTGGCCTCAGAGAGCAACTAGTGAGCTACAGATGAATATGCCATCTGCATAAAATGTTACAAAAAGTAATACCGCCACATATAACCAGGTAAATGGAGACTCGATAAGCATCCTGATGCTGGAGAATTATCAACCGGACATGCATGTACATATCCACAGTGGTTGAGCCCATGGAAGCATGTTTTCCACACAGAGATCTTTGTGGTTGGACCAGGGAGAAGATCTGGTATACAGGCAACTCCCAAATTATGTGGGGTTACGTTCCAAGGCATTGTGCGTTTAAGTGAAATCACATATATTCGAAACACTATTGAGAAAGCCTGCAAATACTCTCTTCTGCCCCCACCATGTTCCACCCCTTTTGGTGAGGTTTTCAGGTCACTTTCAGGTTTGGCGTGATGCATGTGTGTGCAGTCATGCACATACTGAATGCACCCAAAATGGTCACTACCTGTATATTAAATGTAACAACAGTATCTGGTAAAAACTGAATAAATACTGGGTTTCCCCCAAAAAACATTGAAGGTGAAATATGGCTTTCATTTTTTTTTGTTATTTTTACAATGAAGTTGGGGAGGTAAGAACCACACCTGAAAATTATTCTTTTTGTGGTGGTGGAAGCAATATTACCGTCATGTTTTCCTATCTCATTTCCTATCTTCTTAGTGAAGGTACAGGGGAAACCCAGCCAGATGGGTGGGGTATAAATAAGGCATTATTATTATTATTATTATTATTATTATTATTATTATTATTATATGCTCATTCATTGAAAGTATTGTGCAAGTGGCTGATGCTTTTGTGCAGGAGGGAGAGTTGTAACCATTAACTTTTTAACAAAAAGGAAGTCCCTTCAAAGTTACTGAAAATTTGCACAAAAAAATTATTAACTGAAATGCAGACATTGGACCTTATCAATGCTGTGCATGACTGGAGGGTTAACCTTAAGTTTGCATCTCAGCAGGGTTAATAAGCTTCTGATATTCATATGTAACCCTTAGAAAACAGAATTCTGTGTCTTATCATGGCTTGTGACATCACAATTAAAGATCCACAAGAAGGACACGTACTGCAGGAAAATGGCTTGTAAAACAGCCTTGCAAAATACACCCACATCTACCTCCCATCAATATTTTTACCAGCCCAGCAGCCAACACCTGTCAACAGAGGTCATTTGCAGCACATTGATTCTTTGAAAGAAACAAAAAGAATCAGCTCATCTGCAGCTGACAAAAGCTTCCTTGTCTTGAAGTTCTTTGGGAGGCTCTTTCATGCTAATCTAAGAAATCTTAGATTGTTGAGCTTTCTGGTTGAGCGTCACCTTTTGGAAATTCCTCCCGGACGTCCATTCCGAATTTGAAATCCCTGTAATGTCCGGACATATGGCAGCCCTAAAGGAATCACCATCATTGTTACTTGCCACAAACAGGTGAGTCCTAAACATATTGTGTGAAAATCAGTCATACCTATGCAGTGATATAAGTAATATTAATTTTTATATTCCTGATATTATGCCGGAAGGGGGTGATAGATATTATATTTCTCTGTTTGGTTTCCAAAGAAGTCTTTCTCTCTTCAGCTAGGCATGTGATCAGAGCTGAAGTCTTCCCTTGGTGCCTAAACTCCATTATCTCCAAGATCGTTCATTTGATTCCTATAGAGGACTAGCACAGCCAGTGATGATGGATGAACTGAAACATACCACTTCATGTACAGTGGTACCTTGATTTAAGAACAGCTTTGTTTATGAACAACTTGGTTTAAGAACGCTGCAAACCTGGAAATAGGTGTTTTGGTTTGTGAACTTTGCCTTGGAAGCAGAACATGTTTCTCTTCCTGTTGAGTGTGTTCCATTTGTAAATTGAGTCCTCCGCTGCTATGGGAAAGCAACTCCTTGGTTTAAGAATGCTTTGGTTTAAGAATGGACTTCCGAAACGAATTAAGTTTGTAGACCAAGGTCCCACTGTATTGGTTTGGATCCCAACTTGCTCCTCCATTCATGTTGGAGGACTGGTGATTTCTGCCACATCTCCTCCATCTACAGCCTTTTACTACACCAGGTACCATACCAGATTGGATGTGGACTTCCTGGGTAGCTGAGTAAAGCTTCTGACTGGCTCAGCTGCAATGTAATGCCTAGACCATGGCTTGGCAACTAGAAACACTCTCCATGGGGCAAAGATCACTCCCCAAGCATCATCCTCTGGAAACAACCATCCAAGTAGGATTGGAAGCATTGCAAAGTGGTGCCACTAATCTCGAACTCAGACAACTGCTCCAGAAGGATACCAAGGTTGATGGTATTGAAACCCACTGAGAGTTTGAGGAGCATTAATAGGGATACAATTCGCCTGTCTCTTTCCCAGCTGAGGTCATCATACAGGGCAACCAAAGCAATTTTTGTGCCCAAACCAGGCCTAAACCCCAATTGAAATGGAGTTTCCCACAAGAGCACCTGGCTGAAGTAGGAACAAAGTATAAGAGCAAAGAATAAAAAAAATGCTACCCATTTGCAGCCAGCATTATATCACTAGGGGATGAAACAAGGTTGAAGCCCAGTGGTAAATCAACAATGAGTAGCTGCTCTTTCTCATATGTTTCTCAGAACTGAGATGCATTGGGTGATTGTCTCCAAAACTCTGTGCGTAGGGGAAAACAGAAATAAGACTGGAGCAGTGACTTGTACTTTTAAAGATTCTGTTCAATAGTCTGGAAAGGACAGGACATCCTTGGTCTCTCTGTGTTGGCACTCATCCATGAACTTTTTTCAGTATGTGGCATATGTCCTAGAAGCATAATCAGAAGAGTACTGATTAGCTCGTCAGACTGACCTGCTCATCCCATTTGTCTCAGTTCAACAAGCATGATGCTGGTAAGCTTAGCCATTCTGTTTCTGAGTCATGGGATCCCTGGCATAAAAGAGAGACCCTTTTCTTTTGATCTGATTTCTACAGAACCACTACCCCATCTTTGACCTTTCTTGACAGAGTTTCAATACAATGGGCCGGTATTCAGCTAACTCCTGATCTGCTGGGAAAGCATAGTCAGTAGAGCATGAAACTCTTACTTCCAGGGTCATGGGTTTCAACCCCATGTTGGGCAAAAAGATTCCTGCATTGCAGGGGGTTGGACTAGATGACCAGCTCTACAACTCTACACAAAGCTGACCCATTGAAATTAATGGACTTAACTTAGCCATATTCATTCCTTTCAATGGGTCTACTCTGAAACATAGTTGAACACCACCCTATTCTCTTAAAAGTGTATGCATATGTTATAGACCTCTGTCACCTTCCACCTGCCTGACTATTACTATCAGATGTATTACACCTTCTGAAAAGAGTAAAAAGCAGCTTTCCTCCATGGGAAATACTTGGATGGATTTTTGTTGGGACCATCACACAGGCAGAAAGGGTTAAAACAACCATTGTCTCGATCCTGATTCTCCAGTGGATGCTTTAAAAATGATAGCAGAGGAGGGATAAGGGAATTTAGCAAAACATGTTTGACCTCAGAAGCTACATGAAGGGATATGTTGCAAAAACTGAGCATTAGTTTTCTCATTAGGAACAATGGAAAAACAGCTCCCTGCCCCCCAACAGAATTTGCTTGTTTAACTTCTCCCAACTTTTCTCCATTTCTAGTCATGATGACAATTCATAAGAATAAAGTGTTTTTAATGACACCATCAGAATGTTCATCCTGAGACACCAACTTTGTTTTCTATGGCTGTGGTTTTCCTTATCACTAGTAAGCCTCTGTCTGAAAGACTGGTGTTATAAAAAGTAAAGGGTGCCCTGTTTTTGCTGTTGTAGCTAAAGTTGATATGGCATCAGAGCCTCTAATGGATATAAACAGGGCTTTTTTTGAGCTGGAACACAGTTCCGGCATCTCTCAGGTGGGTGCCACTGCCATTATAAGAGAGCAAGGGAGGTGTTCATGGTGAGTTCCGGCACCTTTTTCTAGAAAAATAGCACTGGATTTAAAAAAAAACAACTAGCTTTATATAACTAGCTGTTAGATGCATATAGCATTTTGCAAATGAGTTCACAGCTTGTGCAGTCCACAAAAAGCTGTTGCTCTTACAAAAGGTCAAAGAAAGAGAATGAAGTGGGTACAAGTATGAACCAGTTACAGGCCCAAATGAAATGTTGTCCCTAAAAGTTCCTTATTCTCATAATCATTAATGCAGACTATACACTTGCTCTTTAACAGTTTCTTCTTTGCTAGGGTCACAAATGGTATCGGTTTCTAGCAAGATTAATATTTACTGCACAAGCCTTGATGATCCCAAACAGCATTTGCAAGAACTTTGCAAAAAAGACATTTCACTCTCTTTTTTCCACTCATTAAAGTGCTTCTTGCATTGTATGATCATGCTGTTGGGAGCTCAGTAATGGGTCTGTAGTTTCCCTTCAACTCTGAGACATAGGCATTTGAGAGGAATGGTAATAGAAAGTTTGGCATGATGCAGACTGCTCAAGCATATGGAGGGTTGAATTCCACTCTTTCAGTCCGATTCAGTCCAGTGAACTGTATTCCTTTTAATGTTTCACTGTGCTGTGACCACCTAAATTAGACTACCAGTGTTCTTGAATCATTTTGATTTTTTTTGTACGAAAGGTGCAGCACTCAGAACAATGGACTAAACTGTTTTGCCACATTCGGTTTTTCATAAAAGCTGTGATTGAAATGTGATATATGCTGCCCTATATTTTAATTCTGGTAGTCCTCTTGACTTTGGTAATCCTTTGTTTGCATTCTCCAAGCCTAGCACACATTCTTTTTTGCTTCTTCTGTTTGTCTTGTATAGGCAACCATTGCAGATGTGTCCTTACTTCAACCCCTTCCTGTACCCACCCCACGATATTAAGATAGTAGGGAAAGGCATGTAAACACTTAAGTGAACATCAGTTAGCTTTTTATTGGTGGTTGAATGACCATGCTCCTGGGAGTGGTGTCTTTGGGGCTTTCAAATTTCAGCAGTGCCCTGTGTTGATTCTTCCTTCTGGCTTGTGGTAGAAAAACCTCTTCCAGGGTGCAGGGGGACCCTACAAAACAGTGTAGAATGTTGTGTGGATGCTGCTAGTAGGAGATGGTGTGATGAGATACCACTGCTCACCTAACCTCTGGTCGTTCACATTGCTCTGCAGCTTACCGGAAGGTAGAGGGGCAGGGAAGAGATAGCAAGGAGATTGGTGCAGTGGAAATGCAGTGGCAGGAACATTGGATTGGCTCTTCGGTGCATTTTCAGTAAGCAGTAGCAATATGACCGACTGGAGATCAGGTGAGCAGTGGCACCCCACCATATTGGCCACTACTGGGTGCTGCAGGGGGAATCAGCACAGATCACCTCCCCTTCAGACCTCTTTGCCGGATCAAGAGCCATGCCATGAGTGGAACACAGCACTGGTTTTCACCTTATACAGTATATGCACACATACAAGCACCTTCATTGTCCACCTGATAAAGCAGACCCTTGCTTGCAAAGCTTGCATTGCAGTGAGTAGATAATTCTTTAAGATGCCCCTACCAACTTTGTTTGTTTGTTTTTACTTGTATTTTTCTACCTTTGAAAATAATGTTGTCTACATGCTTAACAGACTGGAGACTGGGAAGATAATGATGCACAAAAAGAAAAAGTAAGAAAAGAATACATTTTGCTGCAGAAAATGCTATTCTAAGAGGCTTTCTGCAAGCACATCCCTCTATATTTACTGAAGAAGGGAAAAGTTAAAAGGGCAGGAACAGTGAGAGTGAAAGCACATTAGCAGATGAAAGTTAAGCCACAGCACTCAAGAGACCAGAATCTAGGGCAACTGCTTTGCCTTACCTTACATTGCAACATGATGACATACAAAGGTCTTCTCTGAAAGGGCAATGACAAGAACAATTGGTGACCAAAACAGAACAATTTACAGATCCCAAGGCTTCAGGAATTAGGACTTGCTTTTCACCCAGTATCAAGGGCATTTAAAAACATGAAGTGCATTCCTAAACATGGAAAATATCTGTCAGTAAGAGAACATCTGGACACTGCCTACCCACCAATGAACATACACCTGTAAACTAACCAGCAAGAAAGCCAGTTGTCACCTGTCACTTTTTATGTAGGGAGGTGTCAGTGGAGAGATACTTAACAAATCATGGATTCCTGGTTCTGCCCTTGAAAGTCACACTACTTAGTGAACCATTAACTGGTTAAATATGTGGAGTACTTTTGATGGTGTGTCACATGGTATAGCAAGCCTGTGCAATTACAGCCGTGGCAGACCATGCCTAGGGCATCGTGAGGCATTCAAAATAAGGACAGAGATCTATCACTAATGTGCTACCCTTTCTTCTTGGCTCCAATGGCTTCTGCAAACTTTTTGAGCATTTCTCTTGTTCCTCTCCCTTCACTGACATTGAGACCACATTGTAATACTAGAATCATAGAATTGTAGAGTTGGAAGGGATCCCGAGGGTCATCTAGTCAAACCCCCTGCAATGCCCTCATACCTTTTGATTTTTGCTGTGAGTCTTGGAAGACCTGCTCTCTACCTTGTTAGTCTCTTTCCACCTGGCCTGGCAGTGAAGGGTCCTGACTGACTGACTCCAGCTACAAAAGAAGAGGCCAGAGACCACCTTTGCTGTGTATTCTGTTCAGGATGCCTAGAGACTCTTGGGGTAGAATACTGTTCAGGTTTTGTTCTTCTTTGTTGGAGAAAATATTTAATTTTGGAGATGCTTAATTTTCACTGTTATTAGTATTTCTTGTACTGTATCTTTATTGTTAGAACTTACTATGACTTATGTGGGGATTGTTTAATTTTATTGGATACTTATTGTATTTTGTTTATTGCTTATGACTACTTTACCTTTGTTCTATTTTTGTAATTATGTAAAATTTTTCATGTTGTAAACAGCCTTGGGCATGGTTTAATGGTGGAAAGGCAGCATACAAATAGACAATGATGATGAATAATGTTGCATGCAGCTGCTTACAAATAACACATGCCTCCTTTGACTCACTGAAGACAACAATGTCATGTATGTCATCTTAGTGCTCTAATTTATTGCCTGCTCCTGCCTACTGGCTTTGCCCACCCAAAAGATCTGTTCTTCAGCCATCACCATGGCCAAGACAACCTGACGGAAAGCCAGACCATGTGTTGCCAATTGCTTTGTTCTCCCAGCAGACTGTTCAAATGTATCTGCATGTTTTCCTCTGGTTGTGTGGTAATGAAGGCAGCTCACCACATCCTAAGTCCAAATTCTTCCCGCCCCCAGAGATTCTTCACATGGCTACGTTTTGCAGAGAGTAAGCAGTGAATCAACAGCATTATTACTGCCCCTATCCCATTGTTGTGTCATCTTTAAATACTATATTGGTTTTATAACACTTGCAAAGGTTTTATGGCAGGAAATTAAATAAAATTGCTTCCTTGTCGCTTAAATATAGAGGTAGTGAGTGTTGCTATTAGTAACTACTGGCTGGATTCAAACCATCAGAGGTGTACAAGTACACAGAGTGGGGTGGGGACTCAATTTCCCTTCTTAAGACTTTCTATCAATGTTGCAGTAACACATTACACAAATATATAACATTGGCTCTTCTGTTACATCTCATTTTCATCCTCAGACTCATTAAAAAGCAAATTAACAACAACAACGATGTGTTTTTTATAGTCTGCCCATCTGACTGGGTTGCCCCAGCCACTCTTGGCTGCTTCCAACAGAATATACTAAAACACAACAAATGTCACACCTTAAAAGCTTTCCATGGGCAATGTATTTCCTTCTTGAATTATCGGCCATATTTTCTTCCAAATGGAAATGCCCTTCTATTTCAACATCACCCAATTTATTTCTCATATCGTCCCTTCTAGTTCTGTATGGGTTGTCTTTCATATTTGCTCTCAGTGGAAGTCTCCACTATCCAATATGAAGTTCTAACTGGGCAAAGTCCTAGGTGTGTACAGCTGTCAGTGTGTAAGGTACCTTTCTCACCAATGCTGAATGCGGAACCGCAGGGGTGTAGCCAGCAGGCACAGGAGGGCATGGAGGAGTGGGTACCTTCTTGGTTCTTGCTTCTACCTCCACACATTCATTACATGCGTGATTGGTTTCATTGGAAAGCGTCCCATGAGTGTGGGTCAGCATATGTAAAATGGGAATCTGTTCTAGAGGACTATCTGAACTTCACTAACCTAACATCACTATAGCTCTGAAACTCAATGCCCATTTTACACATGGCATTTCAAGAAAACACATTTAGAAATTGCAGTAGCCACTGAGTTACTGCATTCAAAACTGTCCAGGACCGCAGAAGGATGAAATTGCACCCCACCACTGTGGGTTAAACTACAGAGCCTAGGGCTTGCTGATCAGAAGGTTGGCTGTTTGAATCCCCGCAACGGGTTGAGCTCCTGTTGCTTGGTCCCTGCTCCTGCCAACCTAGCAGTTCAAAAGCACATCAAAGCACAAGTAGATAAATAGGTACTGCTCCAGCGGGAAGGTAAACGATGTTTCCATGCACTGCTCTGGTTTGCCAGAAGCGGCTTAGTCACGCTGGCCACATGACCCGGAAGCTGTACACCGGCTCCCTCGGCCAATAAAGTGAGATGAGCGTCGCAACCCCAGAGTCAGTCATGACTGGACCTAATGGTCAAGGGGTCCCTTTACCTTTACCTTTACTGTATAATAGCAGCAAAGCCTCTGCCTATAGATATAATAATATATGAGTAATGTCCTTGTGCAAGACTTGCCCATCTCTCTGCCTGTGTTTGGTGATGCTCATTGCTGGGTGAGCCTAACTTCCACTGGTTAGGATTTTTTCTTGCAAATGCAATCCAGTTGCCAACAAGTTAAGCAACCATACTGTGCAATAGTGAAATTATCGGAACAGGGTTTTCTCACAAGGAAAAGTTTCTGTTCTCACAAATATAAGTTGAAATCAATAATATGAGTAGGGAATTCTGCAGTGGAGACATACCCTGATTTAAAAAGGTTCTTCAGCTTAGAAAGTTATTCAGATGGTAAGACACAGAATAAATAATTGTGTGCAGGTCGAGTAGACTTGATGTGCACATTTAACACACTAAATTCTATGAATGTAAATTTATGTATGCAAGGTGTGGAGCAGAGCATCATGCATACATAAGGACAAGGTACTGTCAAATGTCCCCCACTTTCCTGAGGAGTAAGACGTTCTAGTACAGCACTACTTGAGTCTGATGTCCTTTGGAAGGGGAGATCACCGAAGATGTTAGGTGTTTTTATAATATTTGAATTGTTTACAAGTAGCACAAAAATGAAGGAATCAGCAAAAGCACTTCTCCAAAGCAGTAGTTCAGCAGTCCTGCACGAGATCTTCAGAGAGTGAAAAACCTACCCCCCAAGTCGGCTCCACTTAGTGACTCAAAACTCAGTTCTTTCTCCCTTAATCTGCCTTGTCCCCAAACTACAATCCCTCTTTGACTGCAGAAAAGATGAGTTTTCTCAAGGTCTAATGGCTCTCCCATTCCAAACACTTGAGAGAGTCTGGCTAATTCCTAACCGTAAATCCCATTGAGGAAACATCCACAACCCATCCTGAGTGAAGAGAGTTTCTTTGTCGAAAACCAAACTGTGATCAGGATTGCTTCAAGGCAAGCCCATAGTGATAGCCACCCCACCCCAGCAATCAGACAGAACACAACATGGTTTTGTGGGTTAAATGCACGTGCAATGTTGGTCTTTTGTTGCAGTAATAACATTTTAGCCAAGCTGAAAAATGACCAACAGCATAATTCTTGGGAATATAGACTTCAGATACATCTATCCCAGTTATAATAACAAAATAATAATGTAGATTGTAATGCTCAGCAACACTTGGTTTCCTGAAGAAGAGCAACTCAATCACTGATTACATGTCATAATGACTTTCACAATGCTCCAGGAAAAACCAGAAAATTAGATACAAGTAGGCGGGGATAATAGGCACATGAAACTAAAGGGCAAGTAAAGGTTTCAAGATTAGATTCCTTTTTTTAAAACTGGAAGGCAAGTAGAAAACAAAGACTGCAGCATGTACATTGCTAATATGTTTGTGGACTTTGCAGTAGAGGAATTGCTCTGTATATTAAGTGCATGGGACAGACAGAATATTGGACCAAGTCAGCTTGCAGTGCTGCCCACATTTCCTCAATGACTGCAAAGTGGCTGCAAGTGATGACAGGTGTGGCCAGAAGCAAAAATATGAATGCTCTTAGGGCTTATCCACACTTACCTTTTGTCCTGCTGTTTCCAGGCACAGGCTTGTGCTTCAAAGCTTTAGGTCTGAGCATGCTTCCCTCCTGCCCCAGAGCTTTCCCTGCAAAAACCAGCTCCTTAGTTTTTTAGCGGAAAATCTGGGTTCCCCACAGATTGACATTTGCTCCGATTGAGTGCAAAAGAGCAGGTTTTCATGGGGAAAGCTCCAGGGCAAATAAAAAAAGGGTGTTCAGACATGCAGGCAGAACATGCCTGGAAAGAGCAAAGGAAAGTTAAGTGTGGCTGAGCCCTCACTTTTGTACAGTAGGGTTCACTCCAGCTATACAAAACCAGAGGTTTCTGCACACCCCACCTCTCTCCTTTATTCTCCACCAGGCCAGGGCTGGTGGAAGGGGTAGTCTAGGGAGAGGAAACATGGCCTGGGGAAATTGCCAAGGGCTTACAAGAAAGGCCAGGAGGGCCACATGTGTCTTCAGGGTATGGGGCCTCCCTACCCCTGAGTCTTCTAGTCCTTAGGAGTTGATGATAGAGTCATGTTCTAGGCTCTTCTTTCCAGAAAGAAAGGGCTGGCTGATGTGAAAGATACTACTGCATAGAACAATCTCCCACAAACGGCTGTCCAGATGTTGTTGGACTGTGGCTCCAATAATTCCTGGCCATTGCCCATGGTGGCTGGGGCTGATGGAAGTTGTAGTGCAAAACATCTGAAGGGTATCAGATTGGGAGAGGCTGCCATAGTAGTTGCGAGAGACTGGCCAGGGGCATTTCCTCTGGTTCTAACAGGCTTTCCATGTTTTCCAGCACAGCACAAACTAGCAAAATCTGTTCACCAGCAACAAAAGTGGGATAGAAATACACACAACAAGCAGCTTTTACCTGCTTAAATATCTGGGGGGAAATAATCTGTCGCCGGCCTTTGGCCATTTGAATTAGCCCAAAGGTTTGCCGGCAAAGCAACAGTTTATCTTAGACAGCTTAGTGAGTGAGACTAAGTAGTGCACTTTGTACCCACCTTTATATGTGTCACAAAAACTGTCTGTTATGCTTTCCCCAGAACATAAACATTCAGGCTCAGAATATTGCACCTGCTATTTCCACAAGAGCCCACAGCCTGTTCTGAAAATGTCTTTGTGACACTTTAAGGAAGACACTCTGCTGAAATTAAGTGGTTGGCTGGCTTGACTGTTGGGCACACTGGCTCTGCAGACAGCTGCAAAAACATCTACCCCAGCTTTGAAGACAGCTCTTGGCAAAGTGCACCCCCTGCCCTTTATCCTGAATATACCATGAATTTGAGAATAAACAATCTTATGAACAAAAGACAATAATTTGCTAATTTTGTGTTGGTTGGAGGCAGACATTCTTGTTTTAGGTGATTTTGCAAGAACACTTTTGTATTGTTTTATGGGTATTTTACTATGTAATTTTGCATTTTTTATTATTTTTTGTAAATCACTTTAAACTAAACTAAATTAACTAAGCTTCTTCAAGCTACTAAAGAGAAAAGATAATGGGTACAGTACTTTGTAGTTCTGTACACAAATGTCATTTTGTTGTTAATTATGTGCCTTATGTGAATTATTTTATTGTTTCTGTTTTGTTTTAATGCTTCTGTTTATTATGCATTATGATTTATATTACCTGCTTTTTAAAAACCACCCTTCAATCATTTTTTTGTGAAGTGCAGAAATCCCTTAATGCATAGTACTTGCCATACATGTATTGATGATGTGAGTTAATGCAGGACTGTTCAAAAAACCACAGGTCTTAGCACATGTGCTACTTCGCACATACATGGATCTAACTTCCATATAAGAAATGGTATGAACTCCACATATGTCCTATCACATGTCCCCTTTTTGCTTTCTGTGCACAACATAGAAATGCAAGGCCACTTACTATATTTTCAAAGGGCAAAATAGGTACATGTGTATTAATCACATGTGGCAGCAAAAGAAAAGATTATATGTTATTCCCTATCCACTGGTTATAGCCACATGTGAAAATTCACATGTGGAAGCATTCTTTAAGCGGACCTTCCTAAAAATGCAAGGTACTATCCAGTTGTTCATCTGAGTTTTGCATGTAAGAACTAAAATACTGATTAATAAATAAAATTTGCTCTGTTTGTCCCTGTAGTGTAAGCGTACAGTTTCAGGTTTCTCCCGCACCCCTTTTCACTCCCTTTGTGCTTAATGGTGTCTTGCAGAGAATTTCAGGGTTTTCAGTAGGGTGGGAAGATGTGATCTAGGTGCTGCTGCACTATGAATCTTTTAAAAGCAGTCTAAGAAATATTTAAGACCTTAGTGGAGGAAGAACAGCTCTCCCAGGCATAATTTTTGGTGCTGGTTGCAGCAGGGAGCGTATGCTGTGAGGAAAGTATTATTTTTCTAAATGGAAGGTGTCAGATGGTCACGCAATGTGACTGCATGTTCGAGATCACTGCCTCCCATCTGCAATTTGTGACGTGTGAAAGATTCTGCCCAAATGTGCTCACCAACTGGAAATCCTCAGCACTTTTTTTTCTTATCAGGAGAGACCAAGATAACCAATGGTTTACAGATCAGGGATCCTATCAAATTAATATCACTCTAGGATAAAATCTGCTTTAAATACAACGACTAAACTCCAGCAAAGTTAACTAGTACATACAAGTCCATTCATCTGATTAAAACTCCTCTTAGTAAAACAAGGAAATTTTATATTGCAAAGATTTATATTCATCTCTTTTAAAGCATACCTATTAAATAAAATAATAATAATAATAATATTAATAGGGTGTAGTCTCTTCCAGTATTAATTAGTGCTATATAACTGTTGTGCTTATTAAAAGCCTTACTGGGTTGGTTTTATGTGACTTCTACAAATCCTAATATTATTGTTTGGTTTTTGCCTATTTTTATTCTGTTAAATTTATCCTAATGAAACTGAATTGGAAAGACAAAGAATGGGTTGCCTGTGCATGAAGGTACCCCTGCCCGTACGGGCCAGTCTTGACAGACTCTAGGGTTGTGCGCTCATCTCACTCTATAGGCCGGGAGCCAGCGCTGTCCGCAGACACTTCCGGGTCACGTGGCCAGCGTGACGAAGCTGCTCTGGCAAGCCAGAGCCGCACACAGAAATGCTGTTTACCTTCCCGCTAGTAAGCGTCCCTATTTATCTACTTGCACCCAAGGGTGCTTTCGAACTGCTAGGTTGGCAGGCGCTGGGACCGAGCAACGGGAGCGCACCCCGCCACGGGGATTCAAACCGCTGACCATGCGATTGGCAAGTCCTAGGCGCTGAGGTTTTACCCACAGCGCCACCCGTGTCCCTCAGGGCACAATCTGATAGTCGAACTGATCCAGTGGGCTAAGGATTTTGCTAGTCCCTAAGTATGGTGTGTTGGGGTCACTCCAGAGACAATATTTTGGGGAGTTTTAAGATTCACTTGAATGGGAGGCCAACTGCACCAAATCTGCTTAGGGACACACAGCACATTACATTTTAATTGTTCACCTACCGTATTTTTTGCACCATAACACTCACTTTTTTCCTCCTAAAAAGGGGAAATGTCTGTGTGTGTTATGGAGGGAATGCCTATGGGTGGCATGCCTACGGATTTTCCTCCTCTAAAAACTACGTGCGTGTTATGGTCGGGTGTGTGTTATAGAGCGAAAAATACAGGTAAGTCTCAGGTGGACATTTTAAACGTGACATGTGAAGCGATGTGAAGCTGAAAGCTGTGCTAGTTGCACCCACACTTTATATTTTTATATTTATATTTTATATTTTATATTTATATTTTTAGGTGTATACATACAATGTCCTAAGTCCTACAAAATAGAAAGTGTGAATGCAGTAAACACATGTATCATGCAGGTACACCAATCAAACAGCCATGATTGGCTGTGACTCCCCACTGAGTGTACTCTTGGTAGCAAATTGGGTATGCTGTTATGTAACATGTGGAACAGCTTTCTGACTGGAATACAGCTGCTTCCTTCTGGGATGAAAGAGTGTCTCTTCTTTTGTTACATCTTTACTGTTTTGAATCGTGAGATGCTAGGGAAATCGCATGCTATATGTAAAGTAGGATGGTGCTTTATAATTTGTAGGAAGTTCTTAGGGAATTCTCTGGGTCTACTGAGCCAATATTTTATTAAATAAGAGAGGGATTTAACTGCTATGTTCAGAAAGGAACCTGGCAGCCTGCTACTCAACAGTAGACCCACTTTGCTGAAGACCAGTGGTTCCCAATTAGCCAAGTACTGCAGACCCCATAGTCTTCAAAAAGCCAAGCCATGGACCTCCTACTTTTGAAACTTTTGATATCTCTATGATAGTTTTTATTTTGTGAATGGTGCCATGGACTCCCTGGGTGGGTTGTGTGGACCCCCAGGAGTCCACAAACCAATAACTGGGAACCACTTCTGTGGACCTTTTTCCTTTTTACTGGAATGAGGGTGCAAATTGACTGGCAATTTGCAAATCATCACAAATATTTTGACAGAATATTGTGTTTCCAATCCTAATATCAAGCTCCTTGGCCCTTTTTGATAGTGTATCAATTGCTGTATGTTAAAGTACAACGAAAGCATGGTTCTTGACAGGGGTTACTTGTTAATTGTAAAGCATGAGACTTGACTTATCCAAGCACAGTTAAAAATATAGCTTAACAGCACAATCCTAAATGTGCATAATAAAATAAATAAGTGCCACTGAGTTCAGCGGAATCAGATCAGAAGAATCTTTATTTGCATCAGCCACTAGCCCCCACAGGGTTTTCTATAAGTTACCCTTTCAGTATATTCCAGTGCTTAGCCACATTATGGGCTCTGCATAGAAGATTAGTGCAAACACCAGAGATTTCTTGATACTATCATCTACTTGATGTGTGTAGTGGTTTTGGTGCCATTTTGTCTGTTTCTCCTGCCTCAGTCTTGGAACTATGCTTGCTGGTTGTGTAGACACACCTAAAAATGTCTGTCTGTCTTCTGCAGCTGAGAGTGATGGGAACTGAAGGGATAGTGGCTACTCTGCTTTTTCAGAGAAGAGACTCTCTCCCATATTTCATTTCCTTCAATGGTACATAGTATGGCTGTTGCTACCTAATCCTAACTACTAGTGGAACAGCATATACAATACAGTAATTGTTGATTCATTGAGACCTATGTAAAGCAGTAAGTTTTCTCAAGAACTCCCAGGAAATAGAACCCATAGATGATGTGGCCCTCACACACCTTCTTCTCCTCTCAGTTGCTGTCATGCAAATAGTAAGGAATATACTTCATAATACACTATCACAAACGTATACATTTTTGGTATATTTCAAAAAGATTTCCACTAAATTGAATTTATGTTTTTAATATAACTTGGGGAGGGGAGATGTTCTTGAAATGGCTGAACTATTTTGTAATTAATTAATTAAATGTGTGACATAAAGTGTAGTTACACACATGCACAAATAATGCCTTACTTTTTCATGCCACCGTATGTTCACATCTTCCCTTGAAGACACACTGGAAAGGCATAATTGGCATTCTGGTGAACAAGAACACTCTGAGTCTACCAGAGATGCTTTTGACCCTGAAATGAAAACACCATTTACTTTTATTATTAACAATTCACATTGCCATTAGCACATAAAACATGTATATAGACAGCAATAGCAGTTTTGGATACCTGACAGGAATGTTAACTTTTACAGGAAAAGGAGTAGAAAACTACAAAAGTAGATGTTTTAAAAGTCCCACAACTAGTCTTTCCAGACTCATATCCCATGATCTCCACATATTCTAAGATTTTTATTTTTATTTTTAAATTTGACTGCAAAACACTTTTGTTCTGTCAGTCACTGCCATGTACTTTGCTTGGACTGTAACTTGTATCAACTGTATGAAAAATGTATGAAAAAGAGCCAAACCAGTGAACTCAATATTTTTGTTTGCTACTTACACAGTGTGCATTATCAAAAGACCCTGGTATACTTTAGATGACTTGAAAATAGCAGCATGCATCTTTTTGTAGGAGATTAATATTTATCCCTTGTTTATCGCACTGGCACACACTCACACTCTAATGAAATATCTGGAAGTTGCGACATCATTTGTTGGAAAGAGGAACTGACATAATGATGGACAGGAACTGAGAAGACAGCCTCACAGCCCTAGGTTAGAAATTCAGTCCTTTTGCCCATTCTGAGGGGAGGGGGGGCGGGTCTTGTGTGAGGGTGAGGAGGATGACAAATCTTTCTTGGAGTACATTTATATGCATGGGCATAAGGAAGTCTCATTAACATAGTAAAAGAGCTGTAGTTTGTAAAGTGCTGGAACCTGGCAGCCCATTTTCTGTTTAATTAATTATTTAATTTATAACTGTAAAGTCATAGCATGAGAAAATGAGCTAGTTTTTTTAAAAAAGAAAATAAAAAAGAAAGAAAGAGAAGGAAATGAAAAAGCAAGCAGCATCTTAGGATGTGAATAATATCTGCCGTCTTCTTTGTTACATAATACTGCAGAGCCAAAGAGGAGAGAGAGAGAGAGACCAGAGCATCCACCAAATGTTGCATGAAGCTCTTAGGAGGGGATTTTGAAAGAAGAGTTTGCATTGTTCAAAAAACCAGTCAAGCAGACTGAGGGTGGAATTCCATCTGTTCAGTTCAGTTCAGTTCAGTGAACTGGGTCACTTTTAATGGTTCACTAAATTATGACTAACTAAAAATTACAGTTAATGTGCTTTAAAAATCTTGAGCTGCATGACAAGATCACCTTATTGCTTGTTCTCTCTTGCCCTTGAGTTTATCACCTTAGAAAAGTGTGTGTGGCGGGGGGTGGGATGGGGAAGATGTAGGTTGAACAGTAAAGAAGATGGGGATTTCCTTGTGTGGTAAGAGCTAGTATTCCAACACCATCTGAGGGAGTCATGAAGTAAACATGTTCCAGTTGCTCTTCTGTCAGAACAACATGCTAACTCTGGTTTGACTTTCGGAGAAATCAATTTCATGTTCCAGCAATATCCTGGTGATATATAAGGTTGGGATTTAATTATATTTCCCTCATGAAGGACTCTTCGTTCTTGCTGTTGATCAGGCTGCACCAAGGCAGGCAAATGAGCTGATGATCTTTCTGAAGAAAAGTTACTTGTTGGTTAACATAAAAACAGCTGGAGAAGAAACATTAGGATGCCAAGTCAAAGACTGGGCCTTCCTGAGTGAAAACAAGGCCCATAAAGGTGCAGAGATGATGGGAACAGGGAAGGAAGAACAGTTGGTCATGGAACAACCAGAGAGGTCAAGAAACCAAACAGAGATACTCTGGGCAGACACTCATGCCTCGACATTTTCAGGAATGGAGTTTGCAGAGCTGAGGTAATGGTAACAGGCAAGAATGTTCTAAAGCTTATTGCCAAACTAAAAACATATGAGACTTCCTTATACTGAGTCAGACCATTGGTCTGTCCAGCTAA
The DNA here is from genome assembly GCF_964188305.1 of Podarcis bocagei. NCBI lineage: Eukaryota > Metazoa > Chordata > Lepidosauria > Squamata > Lacertidae > Podarcis > Podarcis bocagei. The sequence continues at coordinate 50,349,332 of NC_138133.1, forward strand.
AAGGAAGTAATTCTCCAGGATGTCAACCAAGGCTCTCTCCCTGGCCCTACCTGAAGATGCTGGCATTGTACTCATCTAAAAAAAAATCAAATGTGCAATATGGGAATACTGTTAGATTAGTCTTTATCACCTTAGGCTCAAGTAGCTTCAGCAGCATAAAGGACCTTCTGTTGGTTGAGACTGACACACTGTTTTTGCAACCTCTCCTGTACAGAAATAATCTAGCCACAGTTATCTATGGTTTGGTCACTTCTAGGTTGGGTGCCCTTTACATAGGAGTGCCTTTGAAGGCAGTTTGGAAACTGCAGTTGTCCAGAACACTATGGCCAGAATACCACAACAGACTAACACTACTCCTCTGAAACCTTTGGAGTATGCTTAATTGCCTATGATTCCTAGAAAGATAATACTTCACATTTGGCCATATCAACCAATATTTCAATGCTGAAATATTGACCAGGTACTTCTGTAGAACCTGTGACGTCAACAGTCAAGCCAGCTTCTTCTACTATGGCAGATCCCAAACAAAAAGTGTGGGGCACTTATGGTCAGTTGTTCTGTCCTGACCAAAAGCAATAACACAGGGGGCAGATACCAGAGTGCCTTAAAACAAAGCAGTCTAGGAAGCAAGCAGGTAAAGCTGGAGTTACAGGACCCTGGAGAACTCCAGGAGAGCAACATTTCCAAATGAGGGCTTATACACACTTCCTCTTCTCCTACTGCTTTCCGTGAATTGGAGCGAACAGCAATTCAGGTTTTCCTGGGGAAAGACCTAAATGAGGCCATTTACGCTTCCCAGACTACCCCCTCTCAGGCCCTGTTTCTTTCCTGGAGAGCTTTGAGCAGTCTCCTGGCCTGGGGCCTAGCACTCATTGCCTCTCATGAATTCCCTCCTAGCTCCTTGCCTACCCATTACCAGGTGGGGACCTCAGGCTCAGGGATTGTGGTTTCTGGGGGTTCCTGCTCAGGAGTCTCTTGGTGTACATACTCTTGGCTAGGTTTCATGGCTTGTGTCAGGGCCTCACTTTTACATGGTCTCCTTGGCTATTCCTTCTGTTCTGGCTGTGCTCTCCTCATCTCATGACTCTGAGTTGCTGCCCAGATAGAGGTTGTGACACCAGTTTCATTTTCTCTAGTATCACGGTGCAGCACTGCATATATTGGTTGTTGCAAATATTGTTTTGTGGTGTTTTATATTTGGTTATAGCAGAAACATGAATCCAGGGCTGGGTCTTGCCTTATGACGCTTGAGTGAACTTTTTCCCACACACTGTCCTTTCTAAGAGGCAAACATCTGTAATGCCATTAATATGAATGACAATACATTCAAACTAAAATTCACAAATGCTCTGAACAGCTGGGTTAAATAATATGTGGAGAAGTGGGATATAAATTCTAAAATAAATTCACTGCATGCTGCAAAAGGTCACAAAAATCCATTTGCAGCTTTTGCAAATGTGAAGTTTGTCTTTTGCCACAAAACCAGCCCCCCCGACAAGTTTTTATTTGGTGAAACATATGTTTGGCCGCACTCCCATTTTGTGCCTGAAACCCTGGTTCCATATCCATTTGTATGTTCAAATCCAAATTTGTCAATTGTGAATGCATGAAACTTGTCAGATTCTGAATTGGTGCAATTTTTCATTTCAGCACTAATACACATATAATGCTCATCTGCCTCATTGTCTTTTGGCACTTGTTTCCACCGGAGTCTGGCTCAAGAGTGAGGCCTATTCATTGGAAGCCTTCTACAATGTACCATAGACATGTTTTATTAACTGCTTACTGGAAAATATGTTCTGCTATTTTTCAGTGGGGATAACTACTTCGCTGTTTCCATTTAGGGAGTGGAATGATAGAGATTAATGTAATCATATCTAGCAAGTTCTGAGGAGTGTAGTTCCCAATGTTTGGCTTGAACTCATATGTATAATAATATTCTTGTTTCATTCATCCCCATGACTAGAACTAATGGTGCTGCTTTGGTCTCTTTCACTATGGCTTCTGATGAGTGTGTCAATTTTCAGTGCTGTGGTGAGTGATGTGGTACTCAGAATGCGCAAACTTGCTGAGTGGCCACCTGAGTGGCAGAACATTAGAATCTATTTCTATTACTTCTCTTTGACTGTAGCCATCACCTGCCAAATGAAAATGACCGCAACCTATTGCAGCTCAGTTGTCTCAGGATGCATTTACTCTGCATCCAGTATGCTTCCGCTGGTGGTTAGTGAAGCCATGTACACACAACCTTAGCCACAATCCATTTCTATCCTGTTGCTTCTTGAGAAATACTGCATTTTGATGCATTTTCCCCAAACCAGATTTGATCCAATTTGTAAACAAACCACATGAAGACATTCATTCCCCTCTTTGCTCACTGGTGTGGCCAAGCAGAAAACATATCCAACCTTACTAATGTGTACAATGACCTGTAAATGTGATTGAAATGCGGGGGGTGGGGTGGGGTGGGGGTGGATAACCCCCAATTCATTTTAAGCTGGTAATGTGAACACACCCTTAGTCGCAAAGACCTTTCATGTATTCCCATCACTTATAGTCCAGCACCTCCTGATGGGACTGCTTTGAATAACACAATCCTGGGGTCGGTAAAAAATTTTAGCCGCTGGCTGGTCCAGTGTCCCTCAGACCTTGTGGCAGGCCAGAGAAGTGGCACTGGGGGGGGAGCTGGAAGAAGAGGCAAGGGTGGCAAGTAGTCCTCCTCCCCACCCCCCAGCCCCAGCCCCAGTTGCTGTGCTTACCTTCCCTGGGGCTGTTGCCACCACCACCGCCGCTGCTCTCTGGCCCACAGGAGAACCAGGGCGGTGGCGGTGGAGAGAAGATGAGTGGCACAAAAGGGCTGGCTCCAAAGAGAGGCTGCTTAAAATGGCACTCAGCCAGCTCAGCCCAGCCCCCTTCCTCCTCTAGGCAGGGCGGGGAGAAGCCAGGAGGAGGGAGGGAGGAGGCGTCGCCGCAGTGTGTGTGAGGGAGAGGGTGGGAAATAGAATGGTGCAGGGGAAAAAGGGGCGCAGCCCGAACGAACAGAATCTTCACCCTCATCCACAGACAGTCTCCAGATGTTGCTGGACCACAGTGCCAATTATCCCTGAGTCTTGGCCATACTGGCTGAAGCTGATGGGAGCTGGAGTCCAACAACAATGTGTTCTACCATTGAGCCATGAAATCTCACAGTATTTAATAGAACCACACTTAAATGCAGGTATTGTCTTCCCTTAAATACATAGGAATCTGACCAGATAAAAGTCTGGCAGACTAGGAGGGTTGAATATTATTATTTGTAAAGGTTTTTGTCATACTTTACCCTAGAACTGCTCTACCATGACCCCACCATGCCAGGCCCTGCTTTCAAACAACTGAGCAGCTTGTGCAAGTCACCATCCATTCTTGGTGCAGTATTTTGCACCTGCAAATTCTTGTGACCCATAACATTCAAAAACAGATGCTAAACTTCTCACATTACAGTACAAACTACATACATGCTGTTGTACTAGGCAAAGAGGTACTCACCACCAATGACCACGACAAGGTATGCTGCTCTGTTTAGAATCATGAAACCCACGTGTATATATTAATATGACATTTGGAAATTCAGGATAGTTGCCATTCTTATTGGGATGACTTTGTTCCAGCACGCAATATGATACTGTCTCACTCTATGATCATGATCATGAGAAGGTGGGGGTGAGCTGGGGATGACAGGCTGAGAGACATAGAGAATGGGTTTTTGCTGTCCTTTGAATCCAATGCTGGGGGGAGCCAGAACCTCATAGGCTGTGAATGCTCTGCAATCTGTCCATCTAGGTGCAGGTTGTATATATGAGTAAATAAAAGCATATAACATAAAGACACTACCATCTTCACTATGCCTCATTGTCCCAAAAGACCACAGATCATGGGAAGTGCACCTTCAACCCCAAAAATCTTGCACCACTTGTAGAGAGTGGGGTGGCATGTAACAGTATGTTTTTATGAGTATTTATTTATTGCTAGATAGTATGGATTTGCTTTGGGAAACCAAAGTGGGATATCAATTTTTTTAATACAGGATATTTTTTTTTAAAAAAAAGAAACACCTTTCACAGGTTATTGGTCCAAGGTCAAACTATTTAGTGACCTGAAATCTCCATTCTCTTGCTTAGGTGGGGTGTGTGCATTTACTTACATCCTGGCAAAAAGGATTTGTACCAACCCAGGTTAAACTAGAGAGCAGAGGTCCCTGTTCTACTCACAGATAATTAAATTGCCCCATATGAAAACACATCACATTATCAAACAGATTATCAAATAGATAATCAAATTATCCCATATGAAACACTGATCATTGCTATTTTCATTTTACAGCTTCATATTTCCTTTGCAAATGTCTTCTAGGTCTTATGGGGAAAGAAAAGTTAGGATTCTGTTTAAGAAGTATAGATAACAAACCTTTGGTTCCCTACATTTAATCAGGCTACTGTTGTGGCTTAGTCAGCCAGAGAACCAGATAAAAAGAGCCAGTTAACATGCTAAAGGTCAGAATTTCAGATGCGCTGCCACAAATGCATTACAACCAACTATTAATAATGCTTTCTTTTTTATGGGGTCTGGTCATGTCCAAGGGAATGCCAGGTACATTTTTCTTAATGTATAAGCACAAGTTACACATAACAACCTAACAACACAATACTGCCTCTTTAATGCTAATCTATTCCTTGCAATCTACTAGATACATGTAGAATCATTGGTGTGTATCAAGAGAGCAAAATCAGATTCTGAAAATATCTGAAAGGATGCACTAGAGTGTACATAATAATGTATTTTAATCTGTCAGGCCTTAAAATTAATCATGAATTCCCACAGAGATTTTAATAATTTTGAGATGATGTGGTGTGTGTGTGTGTGTGTGTGTGCACGCATTTTCCCCCATCTAGTGATATTCTTGGACAGAGTTCTTCAAATGCAGTATGTAAAAGGGTGGGGAAGGGGAGAAAAGGAGGCATTATTAAGTTACACAGGATACATTTATGAGCACGAATGTTTAATTGGCTGTTTTATTCCTTCTCTTCGACCTAATGGTCTATCCAAAAGGTATCTCAGACACAAAGCCAATCAGGTGATAAGGTTGGCACCCAGCATGAACCATAAGCAATACTGTATATATGAAGGAGAACAGTTCTTCTCTTGAAAATGAATGTGGAGAGGATCTGAACATCTGCAAATCATAAGACTAAAGCACAACCCAGATTAGATTAGATTTGTCATATGGTCCAACCCTTTGAAGTGCTGCATTGCAGGCCAAGTGCTGATGAAAGGGGACAACACATGCTCTGGTGTCTGTTCTAACTGAGGTAATGGGGTCATCAGTGATTTGCCAATAGCAGTGCCCTTGCTCTCCCCACTCCTGGCTCCTAAAGGGCCAACTGGGGCCATTGCAATACTCTGGTAAGGGCAAGGTTTTATCTATTTCTTTGGGTGGCATTTTAAAGGCTTTTTCTTTTTGATAATACACTCTCATTTTATTTTATTTTTTAAAAAGCAGTGTAATTATCACAAGATAAACACTTCAGTGTTGATCCATTGTCTGTTACAATAAGCTACAATAAGCTATTGCCAAAGGTCTATTAAGTGAAGAACCAAAAAAAGGAGACATATACAATTTACTGCCCAACATCAAGCTACTGACTCTAGGCCTAATTATGGGCATAATTCAGTTGCTATGCAAGCTGATCATCCTGCACCTCTCTGGCAATGCCTGACAAAATGCACGTAATACATGTGTGATAAGAAGGCTGAAAGACAGAACTAGAAATCCCATTTCATGACCATAAAAGCTCCCTGTATTTTTTTTTTAATTAAAGCATATGACTTGTGATCCCCAATTTACACGGATTTTCCTCAGCTATGTATCCCTAACATGCGTTCAAATTGGTAACATCCACGGCAATCAGAGTCAGAACAGTCTGGCCACAGTCTTCGTTTCTACTGCTTTCTTTCCCCTTCCGTCTGTCTCTTTATCTCCTATACGCATTCCTGTTTTGAACTCTGGCACCCTTTTACATAAGCTTGCTACCAATGAATATTTAATTTTAGAACAGGCATAGGATGTATTGAAAGTTTCAGACTATTGTATTAATAGCATTTGAGTTGAGATTTTGTTTTCCAGCCTCAGTGGCTGATGATATTTCTGACGGGAGCACTGAGGTAGGGGTAGAAGGGAACTGAAGTGTGTCTGATACAGCGGTTTCTCTTCTGTATCACAGTTTTATTTTATTTTTTATGAGGCTGTCGCAAATTGATGTCTTCTGATATCCAGTTCAATAAAACATTGTAGAAGTTTCAGTTGTAGATTGGAAATTGAAGGGATAAAGAAAAAAAGGAATGAAGGAATGAATCCATAGCAGAAGTTATCAGTGGGGCATTTCATCTATTCATTATGAAGATACTTTCTGGAGGTGAGAGAGAATGGTTAGCCTCTCTTTAATTAAAGCTGTACCTGGTTTATACAGTCTAGCTTTTATAATCTCATACACACAACCCTATGTTAAAAGCTCATGAAGATTCCATCCCTGAATCTGGAATGTAAGAAATCAAGTAAACATTGGGCAAAATTGGGACTAGAATACACCCTCTAGATTTTATTTCAGAGCAAACATATCACTCCTGCACCCCAAGCCATGCTTTTGCACTTCATTTAATAACAAAATCAAACACTGGATTCCCATTTTAAAGTGATGGGTAGACAAGTTACATGACATGTTGTTTTCTTTTTGCTTCCCCACGAAGTACACTTTCTCCCTTGAAATGTCATATACCATTATGTATTGGTGTGCTCAGAAAAATCACAGACCCCTGAGCAAACATCAGAATAATCCCCTTCCTCAACACATATATAGATTTCAGGTCAGACCTAAACCGGTCTGATAGCTAGGAGATATATGCTGGGACTCCAATATGTACACTGGGCTCTGCAAGTTTGTCTCTTTAGTTTCTGGAAGGCTTTGCAGGCACACTGGTGCTGTGCATGTCCTCTTGTATGAAGAGCTCAGGGCACTTCTGTTCTCATGGAACTCATTGCCTGCATTTGAACCATGTGGAGTTTTGGAGTGTATCCAAGGCACAATCACATAACTGAAGAGCAATCACAATGCTGTCTGACCTCAGTGCCCTTCTGGCTCAGAGGAAGACTCAGGGAAGGGAAGAAGGAATTGCCTAGGCAGGCATCACCCCCTGCTCCAGGACCATTCAAGTCAAAGGGCATTGTTTTGCCTGTTGTTTTTTTTCAGATTCAGAGGGCACACCTTTGATGAAGTTCTCATTGCTCCCATGGCATAGGATCTAGAGGCTACCAAATCAAGCAATGGCCCTTTAAGAAACAGATTGCAGCTCAGAGTGGATGAAGTTAACAGCCGGCTAACCAACTAGTCTTCAGAAGGGTTCAGCATGCTGCTGAGTCAACAGCTGACTTTGGGTGACTTCCAGTTAGCCCTTGCCACAGTGACCTTTCCTGGGTCCTGACAGACCTTCCCTTCCCTTGCTGGTTGTGATCCATCATAGCCTACTTGACCACTGGACTTCATTCTTCTTTTCTGGACTTGAACCTGCCAGCCTACTTGACCACTGGACTTCATTCTTCTTTTCTGGTCTTGAACCTGCCAGCCTACATGACCACTGGACTTCATCTTTTAGGGACTTGATCCTGCCATTCCAGTAAGTGCCACTTCTTTAGCCTGGCTGCCCCTGGGAACCTTGAGCCAAGTTAGAACAGGACAAGGATAATCCATTCTCTGTAACCCTATATTCTTCCATAAGCGCTGTGTGATGCCGGCTCCATCACTAATCTGACATTGCCTGGGCAGAGAGAAAAATGCCACTGTGGTAGTTACTTTGCTTGCACGTTATTTTATTTTTCCAGAAATTAACTGAAGTGTGTCTGACACACTATGCACTACATTGCATATTGACGTATAAAGTATGGGAAGTATTGTGAATATGAGGACAACATTAATATTTTAATTAAGCAGCCACCACTGTGGAGGGAAAGACTGTGTCTCATGTAGCACACAGTGGTAACTGTAGCATACTTGTAGTATATTTATAACGAAACAAAATATAATTGCTATGTAATTACAGTTTAAGACCAAAACAATTTCTTAATCAGCAATTATGAAAATAATGTTGAATTATTTTCATTAATAAATGTTTTGCAATTAACACTGTTTTGAAATTAATGTAGTATTTACAGCATTGCTAAGACTTGGTTACTTCAATTAAAGACCAATTTAATCAATGCTGGGCTGTCAAAATACCCTCTCTGTTTAAGTGCCCACGCACAGGCAAGTAAGTCTGCCAATTATATTAGAGCCTTGGTTGTTCATTACCAAAATCAAATATCCATCCATGACAGAATGAATGTTTTTGTATCCTTCATTATCTCCATTTTTCTATTATCCTGTGCCTAGCAAAGAGGAAGGTAATAAGAAGATAAGGAAATCAATATAAGAAATGTGGATGAAAATGTGATGCTGGGATCAGCCACGGATGCTCTACCTCAACCACTGGTTAAACCTCTATCACAGGTGGATATTTAAGGAGAGAAAATAGAATTCACTTAGCAAAAGGGAATATTAACTTTCTTTATCAACTAACTAATAGCTAGATATCCTTGAGAAGCATGAGTCTTCTAGATTTTTTTGCTCAGAGGCTTTGAGACTACTGAGATGTGCAACCAGGTGGTGTCATTCAAAAATCTAAGGGGAACATGATGTAGTGCTTCAAATGGACCTAGATGGAGCTAATCCCTCTTCTGTACTTGACTTTCTGTCAACTATATAATAACATGTGGCAGCAAAAGTGGTCATGACCCTACTGAAAACGCAGACCCAATATGGCATCAGAAGTCAGGATCAAAGAATGGTTGAGTATGCTTAAAATTTTTATCTTGTATTTTTATTATGTGCATCTATAGATCTATAGATGAAGGGGATATACAAATTTAATAAATAATAATAGTAATAATAAAGTGCTATTGCAGCCCTTTGGTGTGTGTTCACACTACTCCTCCCTTTTTACTGATGCTTCTTTTGAAAGATCTTATTCATTTACTTATTCATATTTCTTATTTTTATCTTTAAAAATTATACACCAATTTCATTTGGAATTCTCAAAGCAGATCATAATATACATAAAGCTTTAAGATAATCAAATAACAATGGTTAAAATATCCAGATTGCCATATAATTTCAGTAGCTGCTATAGCAGTCAGATCAAAACTAAAACATACTCAATGTCAACAGTCAGGAAACTAGCAGGGTAAAGAGATTTTTTTTAAAAAAAACCCTGCCCAGAATAGCAACCCATCATTGATGCTCACCCGGTTTCCATAGGAAGTTCATGCCACAAAATAGGTGCCATAACAAAGATCCTCCTTTGAATCCTGGCCAACGCAACCTCAATAGACTGTAGTACAGTTAGGAGGGCTCCACTCAGCAACCTAGGTGCACTATATGGAAAATATTTTGTTCTCTTTTTCATTCAGCTTCTTTTCTGAACTGAGCAAATATATCAGTGTGTGCACTTCGAACCAGTGATGTCATAAACACAGAGTTAGAACTAAATAATGCTTTGCATTTTGATGACCATGACTCCCCTGTGTCTCTCAATCTCATGCATATTTCTGCATGTTTTCTCCAGCCACTCCTCCATTTCTCTGTCCCCCACTGTATTCTGCACCTTCCCGCTGCAATGAATTCTCCATTGATGCGGTATACATTTGTCTGTCTCCTTCCTCCAATCTGGCTTCTCTATGGCAATGGCAGCAAAGATAAATATCTTTGGTGAGGCAGAAAGGAAAATGAAGTTCAAGTGGATGGGACAGAGGTACAGAACAAGCCCTGGCTAATGTATGTCTTGAAGCATGAAGACTCTGAAGTAGTGTGCGATCTCAAGAGGAACTAACTGCCTTAAAGATGTTTATCCTCTGTGTCCCTGGTATAGTGTTTTTCTCAAAGGTTTGTGCTTTGAGAAGAATCCCAATGTCCCACTGCAAAAAGCAGCAGCAGCAACAACAGCAGCATGCAAGGTGATCAAAGAGTGTGTTTACTCCTAAGTAAAATCCACAGAGTTCAATGGGATTTAATTCCTTAATATATTTGCTTACATTTCTAGCCTTTGAATAGGTAGTTAATCTACGCCACTCCCTTGCAGTTTTCTTTGCTAATGAGGGAATGATACTGCAGTCCAATGGAAATGCTAAGAAAAAGGAAAATAAAATGTTATGCAGCACAAATAGTAGAATTAGGGTTATCGCCAGCTGCTCAGAAAACACATGCCTATTCATTTCAGTGAGTCTGCTCTGACTAAAAGTGGATACAACCTTAGTGTGGATTTGGACATTACCTTTTATGGATATCTGTGCAAAAAGGAAAGAAAAAGAAAGGGGCAAGAGAAACTTACAAATCCTACTTATGGCGCAATTTGAAGCATATGTTCCAATATACAGAGATGACTGCAGATAAAATCCATGCTTCTGATTCACACTTTACATTTCAGCAGACAGACAGAGATGTATTGGATATTATAACCAATTTTTATAGCTACCCATACCTGCAAAGGAAACAAATATTTGTTGGCTATAAATGTAGTTGACCTGGCATTCATTGCTTGCATTCTCTAGTTGGCAGCTCCACCAAAATGCAAATCTAGAGAGTACACTTTGGAACAAAAGACTTTCTAAGAAGTACGACTGGAAAAGATCTGCGAGAACTCAGGTGGGCTGAAAGCAGCTGAGCAGAATCGAAACCGAGCCATAACTCTTGAATGCTGCACATATACCTTCTTTTTTTTTAAGACCCAGTCCAGTGCTATATTATACAGGTAGGTAGGGCATTAATGGGGCACAGAGAGCACAGATGTGACTATTTGGTGGAGAGGTGCACATCTGTCTGTCTCTGTGGCAGCCAAACACTTGTTGGCAAAGGCAGGGGAATCTCCCAAAGCTTTAAGGGAAATGCAAGTAAAAAAAGAAAAAGAACAAATTATCCTCTTTTCAGTCCATCTTTACTTAGCTTTATCCCGCAGTGTGTTAATTAGATGAGCAGATGTATAAGTTAGGAAGATTTCCAGATTAATTGTCAGGAAAGTGAAATGCTCAGCACAGGCTCCACTAAGCAGGGTTCTAGTCTCTTGTCATGTTGCCACCAGCAGCACCAAATAAGCAGACAGGGCATCTGCAGCTTCTCCTCTATTTTGCCAAGGCCATCTTCTTGGCTCCTCTTTCCAGCAAAGGATGCTCCATGACGGGGCTGCTCTTTAGTAGCAGAAAGAGGCCCAGAGCACCCCCCACCCCTGCCAAATAATACCACCCCTCTCCGGGATGCTGATAAAAAGATCCAAGCTGTTCATCTATTCTCTGTAACTTGGCAAAGGCCTGGACATATTCATGTGCATTGTTTGGTGTAGTAATGAATTCCAGGACTTTACAGAAATCAACACTCATTTTTGCATGTTATACAAGATTAACAGAGAATTAGGGAGCTTCTCAGCACATTGTAAACTGGGGCTGGCTAGAAGTTTTTTTAGTATGTAGAAATACGTTATGATCTAATGCCTCAGGTTGGTCTCCCAGGGAAGTTCATTCAAAATTATGTCCCATATCAAGTAGGAGGGAGCAGGGCCCTCCAGCTTCTAACATGAAACCAGGAGCACTGGGGTGCATTATTCCCTGGATGGGAATAAGGGAATGATTTGGTGGATGATAATAGATTAGTTGGACTGGTAGGTTAGGGAGCAACACGGGTCCTATTCACCAAGAATGGGGTGGGGGGCAGGCATGCCCTCATGCCTGGTCCCCAACATGCCTGGTCCCCAACATCAGATTTTGACATGTTTAGTACAAGGTCTAAAGAGTATTTCTAAAGGCATTCATCTGAAAAGTCTTCAGGGTTCCTCATCACAGGGAGGCTTCAAAGTGTGCCCAGCTGAATTCATTCAGAAACCCACTCCAGACCTTCACATGAAATGTACTGTACAAAGATTAAAAGAAGAGTCCATGCTCCTGAGGACATTAGCAGCATTCCTGTACACAGGAAAAGATTCTGTAAAAGCTAATGGGAGAGCAAAAATATATTCACAATTTCCATCTTATGAATTACTGCCCTGTAACATCCCAGAGCATAACAAAACATGCTGAATCCTTTAAGTAAATGGTAAGAGGTTTCTTTTTTTTGGAGATTTCTCTCTCTCTCTGTTTATGAATTTGTTGTATTGGTTTTTCATGTACCCTGCCCTGGCATTGTTCATTTGATGAAAAGCAGATGAATATAATATAATTGATATAAATATAATATAAATAAATAAGTTTTAATATAAATAAATAAGTTGCAAAACCATTTTTAAAATATAAATAAATAAGTTGCAAAACCATTTTTTTTCCTAATCAGAATCTTATATTCATTTCAACAGATCTGTGGTTGCCATCACACGATAATATGTGCAAATGATTAAAAACAATTTATGATATTGTAACAACAGAGGCATTTCACACAAAAGCATGTTGCGGTTTGCCAAAATTCTTCTTGTTAGGAATCAATTAAAACCAGAGCGGAGATTGATGCATATTTAGGTTTTGGAATCAGAAGTTTCAGTTCCTCATCAAGTGTGGAGTTTGGTGTACATCTCCAGATGGCCCATACAAATGCTCTGCCGTACATCACTCACTCTTTGAATGTCAAGCATCTCTGGGATTAAATACATCACCAGTTAGCATCTTATAACAGTGCTAGAGCAATGGCGCCTCATCATTTTACGCATTTACTCTTTGAAAATAATTACATTCCTCCTGTGTAAGAATGGGAAGTAAGTTGTGGTTGTTCAAACAACTTACCAGTATTCACCATCCAAGCCACACAGCTCTTGGGGATCTTCCCATGTTGCCTGCCACCCTCAACACTATTATGGAACTTAACTGGAAATGGCATGCCTAGTTTTCATACTGCAGGCATTATTCAAAGTATTTTTGTATTAGTATAGTATGATCTGTATATATTGACATAGGCCATGTTGTTCTATTAAGCAAAAAGGATTTCTTACCGCTTTACAACTGGTGGGGGAGAGTGGCCGGTTGTTTTGGATGCTATCTTTGGGTCCCCTCCAAGCCTGTGGTTTTATATCTGCAATATGGGATTTTGTTGAAAGTGAGGCCACTAAGTGGTCAAATGAGTCTCTTTCTTAAGTCCATAGCTATAGCCAGATCTCCTAATGATTTCTTTGCAAGACTAAAGCATATAGGTGACTGGCTGCTGGAGAAACTACCAGCTGGTGATGCTTTCAGATGAGAGCTAAACTGGGCAGGCTTCCCCTCACCCCACCACATTGGCTAGAGCAGTGTTTCCCAACCGGTGTTCCGCGGCACACTAGTGTGCCGCGAGACGTTGGCTGGTGTGCCGTGGGAGGGAGGCGGGCGAGTCGGGCGGCGAGAGGCAAGGCGGCGGCGGCGAGGATCCGCGTCGAGCCGGGGGCGGCTCCGCGGTGGTGGTGCCGAGGTTTCTCTCTCCATTCTCCCCTCACACACACACACAGGAAATAACACAGGATCAGCTGACAGGACCCGGCCAATGGGGCGGCGGCGGGGCAGCACGCGCAAAAGGGAGGAGCGCGAGACAGCGGACGAGGAGGAGGCCGGCATGTCCGGGCAGCAGCAGCAACAACAGCAGCAGCAACTCCCGGCGACGGCTCCTCAAGCCCCGGGCAACCCTACTCCCTCACCGGCCTCGGCCGCCCTCCTGCTCCACCCGCCGCCGCCTCCCCCGCCGCCGCCGGCCACCTCGGCCCCGCTGCCGCCCCCTCCTCCGCCCGCTATCGCCGCCACCACCACAACAGCCGCCGCCGCCTCAGCTGGGCCCATGCCTGCTGGGAGCGGCGGTGGCAGCAGCAGCAGCAGCGCCCCGGCGCCCTTCCCTCACGGCGGCGACCCTGAACGAGCAGGAGAAGGAGCTCAAGCGGCGCCTCAAGCGGCTCTACCCGGCCGTGAATTCAGCTACATCGGCCTCTCGCAGAACAACCTGCGCGTCCACTACAAAGGTAGAGGGACGGAGGGAGGGCGAGGCCGAGGCCACCGCCATCCCCAGGCCCCCTCCGCCTCTTCCTCCGAAAGGCAGGCTGAGAAACTCCCAGGGAAGCTCTGAACGTCTCCCCCGAAACCGTCGGGAGGCTTCGGTTGTTGCCTTTCTCCGCCGAGGTCGGTGGACCCCGAGCCTAGGCTTCCTTCCCGCACCCCGCTTTCCGAAGACCGCACACCAGTTGGGCCAGTACATATTCCCCTCCCGTGACTGGAGCGGAATAGCCCTTTCTCTTCTTCCCCAACCCTTGTCGTTGGAGGAGTCCCTCAGTCCCTCGCTTTGCTGCCTCCCCCCCCCCAAAGCTTGGAGGTTCCCCGGCAAGGGGGAGGGGAAAAAATGAAACTTTCACTTTCGTGCGTCCCTCCCGGCGTGACGCTGCGCGCTGACGTCACGGGGCTGTAATGGTGGTGTGCCTCGAGATTTTTTTCATCAAACAAGTGTGCCTTTGCCCAAAAAAGGTTGGGAAACACTGGGCTAGAGGTGATATCGGGAAACAATAGAGCTGAGCTAATCCTCTCTTCTGCTGAGAAAACACAGATACTTAGGTAGCTTGTTCTCTGTGCTAAACCCAAAGCTATGGCTCAGTGGGTGGGGGAATGGGCCTTAGAAACCTAATTGGGGAACAAGATCTGTTGGAGAGTTGGTGCTGCAGGTCTATTCCTCTTACGTTCAGCTTAAACATATCACCCTCTCAAATGGTCATCATTCTAAGGAAAACCATGCCAAGGTGTGTGCTGGCAAACATGAATTATCTCACTGCTTATGAGGAGTTTTGAAAAGAAAAACCGCAAATTGCTGCAGAAATGTGGAGATCTGAATTTAAGACTGGAAAAATGAGAAACTGAGAGGACTGAAATTGACAAATCCTTCCAACCCTCCTTGGAGAGCCACTGCCAGACAATATAAATAACAGTCTGATTTGGTAAACAGCAGCTTCTTATGTCCCTTCTTAAAACAGAAGCCATATTCTTTTTATTTTTTAAAAAACAAGACATCAAAAAGATTGGAATGCTACTTTATTCCTTATTATTGGAAACACCATTGATTAATCAATTTCCATTCAACATTCACCTCCATTTTAAAAACAACAACATGAAAAGGATTATCATACAAGCACAATTATGTGGAAGTGCCACTTGCCCCTCGTCACAATTGATGCAAGACATAATGCTCACATTAAGCAATCCTAGCAATAAAAACACTGACAGAATAAAAAAGGAGAAAATAAAAGCGCAGCACTTAACCTACTGTTTTCTTCTGTTTTCAGCACTTGCTAGTGAGCTCTGCTACTTCAGTATATTGCAGAAATTTACATAATCTATGATCTGAATGGATACATATACTGCTGTCAGAGGAGAATTGATCTCCATGCCAAGATTTGACAAAGTTAATCTTTTACTACATCTTCTGTCCTTATTCTCCTTTGATATGTTGTCTTATAGATTAAACTAGAATGCAATGTATATGCTCTCTAGTCCTAGGACATAGGTTTTAGCTACTGTGATGCAGTAGGTCTGAGTATGGTCAGTGCCTGAATGGGACACCAACTGGAAACCATATGTAGACCACCTTGAATTCCCATGGTGAAAAACTGGTAGGATATAAAGTGTAAAGGTAAAGGGACCCCTGACAGTTAAGTCCAGTCGAGAACGACTCTGGGGTTGTGGCGCTCATCTCGCTTTACTGGCCAAGGGAGCCGACGTTTGTCCACAGACAGTTTTTCCGGGTCATGTGGCCAGCATGACTAAGCCGCTTCTGGCGAAACCAGAGAAGCGCATGGAAACGCCGTATACCTTCCCGCTGGAGCAGTACCTATTTATCTACTTGCACTTTGACGTGCTTTTGAACTGCTAGGTTGGCAGGAGCAGGGACCGAGCAATGGGAGCTCACCCCGTTGCGGGGATTCGAACCGCCGACCTTCCAATCGGCGAGCCCTAGGCTCAGTGGTTTAGACCCCAGCGCCACCCACGTCCCTCATATAAAATGTACTAAATAATATTTGTTTAAAAATTCCTCTAGGGCAAAGTGATGCA
This sequence comes from Podarcis bocagei, assembly GCF_964188305.1. Taxonomy (NCBI): domain Eukaryota; kingdom Metazoa; phylum Chordata; class Lepidosauria; order Squamata; family Lacertidae; genus Podarcis; species Podarcis bocagei. The sequence continues at coordinate 50,365,476 of NC_138133.1, forward strand.
GGTGGGGTGGGAACCTGTAGCCCTTCAGGTGTTGGACTCAAACTCCCATAATCCCTGACCATTGGCCATGCATTGAGGCTGATAGGAGTTGGAGTCAGCAGCTTCTGGAGGGCCATGGTTGCTGTTATGCTGTTGTGAGGGATTCTATTTGGGGGGTTGAATAATAGTGAGACTAGATAAGCCAGTCTAAGTTGCATTTTCAGCTGAATTTGGGGAAGCCAATTGAAAAATCCATTATGTTGAGCTATTTCAATTGCTTATGTTTGATTTGTTCATTGCAAACAGCTGAAAGTATGCAAATTTAGATAATAAACCTGATTTCCAATGGGGGTTGAGTAATTTCAATTGCAACTGTATATAAATTGGCAGAACTGCACTGAGTTTAAGAAAAGGATGTGAAGTTGAAGACCTGACTGTGCTTTGTCAAAATCTAAAGGAAACAGAAGATGTCAGTTAGACACATGACATGGGAATTTTCAGTTGAAAAAGGCTCGTAGAGCAAAATTCTTGCATTTTGTAATTAATTCCCCCCCCAAGTAGTTTCCAAATCAATGTTGGTAGGAAAATAGAAGGAAAATGCAGATTTTGCATACTCCTACTTGTGTGGCCTGTAATGATGATAACATTTGATTCACATGTTTTGTTAGAGTCCGAACATGATGAGGAATCAGTGCCAAATGTAACCACTTTATGTAAGCTTCCATGACCTATAGTCTGTGTATAAGGCACACTCCAGAAAACAATAGTTGCAACTAATATATTTGGCTATGTATTTAAGTTCTAGGGATGTCTATGAGATTCTCCCACATTCATAGTTCATAGAGTTTTTGAGACAAATATTTGTTATGAAACAGATCATTAGTGATTTCAATGAGATGTACAGCTGGATCATATACACATTTGTTCAGAATTGTTCCCATTGAGTTGAGTGGAGCTTACAGCCCAAAACTATGCATACCTACTTGAAAGTAAGTTACATTGAATTCAATGAGGCTTAGTCACAAATAATGATTGTTAGATTACACTCCTGTTATTTGGGATTGTCAATCTGTCTACAGGAGAGAGAAAAGATCTGTTTTCTGCGAGAGAAGACACCAGGGACTTTTCATCTAGATCAAAACTTGATGTTTCTTAATTTTATACCTGAAAATAAAATGTACTATGGTACAGTGCATATCAAGGAGACAAAATATATTATTTTTCTCTTCCCCCTACCCCCAGTACAATGCACATTCTATTTCTTGTTTGTGTTTCTTTGGTTGAGCATGCTTTTGGCATTGACATTCATGGACCTGTATGTCCCTTTCAATTTCAGAATGACCAAAGACCATGGCTTTACGAGTGAGAAGAGGATTGTGCTCAAAACTGGTCATTGAGTTTTTAGGGCTCTCATATGGGTCACTCATAAGTTTATGTGACCTCTACCAACAATGCATATTTATTGGTCACCAGAGTCACCTGGTTGTGGAGTCAAATATTGGTAGTGGCATCCTAACTATCAGCCAGACAGAGACTCTGCTGATTCTGCCAGTTTGTGCAACTTGAAAATAGTTCTCACAGTAGATGGGGCAAAAATTAACTAACACATGCTTGTTTTGATCCCCTTTTAGTTAATGTATGAAATAAATTCATGGAGAGGATAACATATTCCACTTTCTTTGCCCTGTATATGTTTTAATAAACACATTAGGAGCAAACCTAAATACAGATTAGAGTAATGATTTCATAACCTCATATTGGTAGAACTCATCAGCTTACAAAAATACCGTCACATGAAGGGAAGAATAAAGGAACTATGGTGATTTTCAGATACAGTTGACAAGATACCATTTAGTAAACTTTTATTTTTTTTTAACTAACAGTATTCGGGGATGTTGTATTCAAGACTGCATCTAATAATCTCATCAAAATGCAAAAACAGTGACTGTGTTATAAAACCAATGATCTGTTATATTCTGCAAGAATTTACAAAAGCCTAATGTCATTTACTACACCATGAGAACCATAGTTGGATTAAAAAAAAAGAATTCAAAAACTGATTGCTGCTGACGAAAAAGCAAACTGTTTGCTAATGTAGAGCTTTCAAGGTATGACGTTCTTTGCTTACAAAGAAACACAACGCTGTGTTCAGATGGAAATGACATGTTGGTTGGAATGAGCTTTGAAAGAAATTCAGAACCGTATTCATTACAGTGAATTACTACAATGTAAGGATTTTCTAGTCTGCAGTTAATAAGGAGTACATTATATAGCATGGACCACAGAGAACCCTACAGGCTTTGCGGAGTTCATTCACTTTTAGTATAAAATTATATAGCCACATCTTAGGAATGTGTTTGCTAATGATCACACATGAAAGGCTTGGCATCAAGGTTGGGAAACTTTAGGCCTAGGGCCAAATGTGGTTCTGCAGACCTCTCTACCCACCTCTCAATACTCTCTCAGGCCACACCAATCCCTTACTGACTGTGCTCCGTGACATCTTTGAGTGAACTGTGTCCCTGAGCTGTGACAATGCCTCTTGCTGGCCTGGATTCATCCTTACTCTCAGTGAAAGCTCTTTCGTTGCCACAGTTGCTCTGTAATGAGTAAACTTTGGCCCTCCAGATGTTGCTGAACTACAAGTCTCATCAGGTCCAACAAGAATAGACAGTGACCAGGGATGCTGGGAGTCATAGATTAACATCATCTGGAGGGCCAAAGGTTCCTTACACCTGATGTAGGTGTTTTTATGATAACGTCTGTCAGGGGTTCAGGAGCAGAGGCAAGGGCAAGGGAGGAAACAGAGAGCGAGGGGGAGGAGGCAGAAGAAAAGATGAGTGATGACGACGACCCGAGATCTCCAAGTCTTTCCAGTGAATCAGAAGATTCACAGAAAGGAGCACCAGTGGTCCGGGCAAGGGGGGAGCCTAGGGGGACACCCCAGGAAGATAGGGCCAGAGGGGACTCCGAGGAGAGCAGTTGGAAATCGGGACCAGCGTCACAGCCAGAGAGCAGGGAAGAGGAAGAGCGCCAGAGATCAAGCGCTGGCAGCTCGCAACAGGGGGGAGGGCACGAGTCAGGAGTGGCCACACCTCCATCGGGGAGCGAAGAAACGGTCAGACGGAAAGTGGAAGGTTGGGCGCGCGCGCCAAGTTCAAATGCACAGGAAAGTGACGCAGTAGGCAGCCCGGAAAGGGAGCCAGGTCCTAAAGCCCGGCGCAAGGAGACAGGGAGTTCCGGGGGGTCGGCGTCAGAAGAATCCCGGAAGGAAGAGACCCCGGGGGGCAGAGGGACCCAGAGGAGAGCAGTCAGGCGGAAAAGGTGGAGCAGGGCTAGGATATTAAGTTGGTGCACAAGGGGCGGAGACTCAGACGGAGCTTCACCGATCTAGCCATTAGACGTAGAGTTGCACGCAGTAGCTTGGGAATGGAAACTGTAACTCAATAAAGACTTTTACTTAATGACCGCTGGCTAGCGTGATCCTCTGTGAGCTAGGATCTTGAAGCAGCTCTGACAAACCATGTCAAAACAGTCGGAGCTATAATTTACCGTACTCCGAGATTAGAAGCTGTTCAGGGAAGGCTTCCTCTACACATCAGTGTGTTGGCAGTAAAGCAGTACGGTAAAGCTAGGGCCTTGTCATAACACACACACCACTGAATGGTCACGGTCTGGGTCAGCTTGACCCACACTTCAAGTAGGTAATTGTACAAGCTCTCAGAGTTCATTTCTTTGTCGTTTATTTTTATACTCATAAACAGCAAATGTTTGCTCCCCAAGAGCTACTGCAGTTTGACACACAGAATCTACAGTGAAAACAGAAAGTCTTGGATGAATTCCTGAAACTGGCAATGGAGTCAGGCAGGCACATTTGTCTGGGAAGGTAATCCAAAAGAGAGGGGACTCTACAGAGGTGTACTATAAGATCAACTCACTCCTGTTTTCACTGTCACAAATGAGGGTTACCTTAAGAAGGGCCTCCTCTGACAATGCTAATTCACATGGCACAACATAATGGAGGGGAGCTTGTATTGACCAGTGGTGCTGTACCAAGTGGTGATTGACCTGGCATACTCAAGTTGTCTCTATTTGGAGACTTTTATATTTAATGTCTGATGTGAACAAAGACAAAATCTGATGCACCAGAGGTTCATTTTTGATTCCTCTTCTGGGGGTCTCACCTGGCTGTTTGCTGTTTTGGCTTGTAACTTGGTATGGAAGTGAGACTATGCGTGGGGTCCTGGTTGACCATTTACACTGGGAGATAATCATTGTTAATTCCATTTAACATACTGCTGACTTTACTGCAGGACCTGGGGTGAATTTGGAAGACTACTTGAGAGTGGTTCTAGTGAGTCTTCATGTGGTTTGTTGGTCACATGATGGGGTGATTAGGTGATCCAGTTGCTGCAGTATTGGTGCTTATCCAGTGAACCTAAACCCAGGCAACCGAAGTAAAGATTGTTGCCGGGGCTTAAAGATTTTGAATCCATTTTTGGATCCACGTTTGTGCCTGAGATACCAGGTCCTGGTATTAACCAGATGTGTAACTCTAGGAGCTAGCAATCATCATATCCTCAAGACTTGATAGTATAACACATTTTGTGTAGGACTGCTCTTGATGACTGCCTCAAAACTCCTGGTGTAAACTGTAATATCCAATCTTTTGACAGGGAAGAGTTCCTAGGAGTATATAAACCAGTAGTAGAGGGATAACTCCATTTTAAAGAACATTGCTTTGACTAGTACCTTCTCCATTATACTCTCCCACTTCAGTTATTTTTCTTCAAGTAGCATAAACCAATGTTAAGAATTTGTTAGAGTTTTCATATCGATATTACCTTACATTGCCATTATGGAACAGTTTGGGGCTTTGTGGCTAGCTACCATGACAATAGATGCACAGCCTGGAACCAGTTTTAGTTAATTAGAGTCAATCAATCCAAACTTTGCTAACTTACTCATGTGAAACAATAGTATAATGAACCAAAGTCTGCGAGATGCTTGGGAAACACAAATTATTGCACCCTGATAAATTAAATGTGACTATTACAAAACCTCCCTTCTAAATGAATACTCAGAGAGGGAATGTATGGGTGAATAACCATAATTTTAAAAAGAGGAAAAAAATGTAAAAGCAACTAAAATCCCAATTTGCTATTTTCATTTTTCTGTAAAAGAAATAACATGCTCATACTACCTCACATACAAGACAAAATGTGCATAAGATGGTAACCCTTTTGGAAAAGATTATTTTAAAAGACCTTTTCAACTGACCTTGTATACTTAGATTTCCCCAGGTATGAGAGTTTACAAAGAATTTGCTTGTTGTTCATGTGCCTCTTATAAACACAACCTCTTGCAAGTTGTCCTGTGTGACAAAGTTTCATCAAACTCATATCAATATACTGGTCTTGAAGAAGAAAGTGTAAGATGGAGATATGAATCAGCAGCTGGGCTGGAGAAGGTGGAGTAACAAGGTTCTTATGCTACCTGCACATGCCACAATCTTAAGGCCTATCAACATTCCTGAAGATCAGGCTTGAAAGAAAGGAACTTGGAAATGCTAGTAAAAATTAAGACAAGATTCAGGTGGATAAAGCAAACACTATGTAGCAGGGAGTGGCACAAAAGCCACACTCTACTGTAACCGTCATTTCTTTCCAGAATAATCCAAATCTAGCAGGGACTTGTTATTGTCACCAGATGAGCAGCAGGAATGTTCAAAGTACAGTTTTACAGCAGTTCTTGGGCATCATAGGCTACTGGATATTGACTGGGGCCACTTCTCATCCATTCTTCATCTTCATTCAAGCTGTAAACACTTTCTCACTCTTACTGGTTTTATTTATTAATATTCCTCATTTCCTCTTAAAATTCAAGGAAGCATACATGCTCCTCCCTTATTTATGCACACAACCACCCTGTGAGGAATGTTGAGAACAAGATCATCCAGTGAGCTCCATGGGTGAGTGTGGACCTGCATGTGGGTCTCTCCCACCATTGTCCAACCACTACAACACACTGACTTTCTGTGTTGGGGACCTTTCAGCGAAAATTCTTCCAGAACACTAATCTCTTTCCCAATCACAAATAGCAGAAAGCAAAGGCTAGGTCACTTTTACCAGTTCTGGGAAACCACAAGGCTAAACTTTAAATTATTATGCAACATTGAATTTAGACAATACAGTTTTAACTGTCTCGGAGTGAACAGTAGCTCTGAAAATCTCTCGGATGGGAACTGATGTGAATCGAGATATTTTCCAGGATATGTCTCTGATGGAATGAGCCTTAATGTGACCTTTCGAGTTAATTCTTTTAAAGAATAAAAAGATATTAAATCAAGTGTTTCAATATGGCTGTTGTAGGCACGATTTAACCTAAAGCTACTCATGAGTAACATTTCATCCTCTGCTTTCCATGCTCCAGAGCCTTCACATTGTTGCTTTTTAAAATCCCACCCCTGTGAACACAATGGACCCAAATTTCCTGGCACCAATTCAACTGCTTGTATTTGAAGTGGGCTACATGGGAATGCATTGTTTCTCTTAACCTATCATACAAGAGCATGAACCAGAAAGTAAGAATGGGAGATGAAAATATTTTGCATTGGTTCATTTAGGGTCAATAACTTAATTGTAACAAAATAATGAGCAAATGTTCAAGTTCTTCTGGCTAGGCTTTTGCAAAAACAAAGCAGAAGTAAAGAAAAAGATACTGCTTGGCATGATGTTAAAAGTGTGATAGTTTTAAAATGGAGTTGAGGAGGTGTTACATAGATATGCAAAGCAATTCTATGCATGGTTATGCCACAATATAAAATATCGAAGCTTGATCTCAGGTAAGAGACTGTATAGGATTGCAGCCTCAATCAGATTGCACTGTAGCAGGTATAAGGAGGATCTCTGGATGCATCAAAGGTTTCTTGGAAAGAGAAGAAACAGTTGTTTTCCCTCTGAAAATATAAAAAACCACTTCTATTTCCAGTCCATAACGCTTCTGCATATTTTTGAACCCATAAAATTATGTTCTGTTTCATTTCTACATTAGTTTGAGGGTGCTAAAAAAAAAATCCTCTCAAAGGACATGTTGTAAATACATAAATGCGCACTTTGATACTCTTTTTTATTTTTACTATATCACAATATTTGGAGAAGTACCATATTCAGTAGATAACTAAGGTTGCAGTCCTAACTCTACTTTCCTAGGAGCAAGCCCTACTGAATTTAATAGGACTTAATTCTAATAGGACTTAACTCGAAGCTACTAACATGAGTTTGACCAAGCTGTGGGAGGCAGTGGAAGACAGGAGTGCCTGGAATGCTCTGGTCCAAGGGGTCACGAAGAGTCGGACATGACTAAACAACTAAACAACAACAACAACAACTAATTCTAAGTAGACATAGTTAGATTTGCAGAAGTTCTGATTTGTGCACCAGTCCATGAAATATTGATGAGGTCATTTTGTAGAGGAATTTGTAAAGATCAAATTCTTCAAGCATACCTAGTCAGATTTGACTCCCAAGCATCACCTTTTTCTTTGCTATGCCTTGGCTTGTTTTTGTTTCTTTGTTTCTTTGCATGTTTGCTTCAACTATGCTTAAAGAAGAAGCATTCTTATAAACCTCAAAATGTGCTCACTGTTTTATGACATTTTATTTCATCCTGGAAAAGGTATTGTTGAGTTGCAGTGGCCGTGTGTGTGTGTCAATCTTAATGGAACCCTTGATCCCCTTCTAAACCTGCAATCCTGTATCTATGAGGGTAGACTACGGTATATAAAGGGAAGCTTGC
>NC_138133.1:50378251-50453251 GCF_964188305.1 Podarcis bocagei
TTTTTTTTTAATGAACACTGCATTTGATTATCTATAATTTGCATATTGAGGAAGACGAAAAAGCCCCCAAGCCTAATTGGATGATTGGTTCTGGACCTGACAACCTCCATTAATATGGTCAATAGAGAGATCAACAGGGGGGCAGGATTTTCTGAACCATGGTGGCTGCTTCCAGAGTAACTTCACTGAAGGAGGAAAAAAACCCTGTTTCAGTGGAACATTCCAGCCACAGCTTCAGTGATCTAAAAAAATGTCTCCATGGAGAAGGCCATCTGAGAGGTACAGTGGCAGCTGCCAAAGCAACTCTTTTGAACCCAGGAAACTCCTGACTTCCTTGGAGTCATTCTGACAGTGGCAGCTAGCCATGTTCTCATCTGAAAGCATTTCAGCTTTGAGAGGGATGCATTTCCTGGCTGCAAGAAATTTACTGTAACTGGATGCAGGAATAAAGAGAGGAGACACTAAGACACCTACTGAGGTCACATTTGATTAATAACATCTGCTGGGGAAATTATATGTGTGGGCAGCTAATCTAAACATCAACCTTTGGTGGGCCAAACCCCACCTGTGGCAAGAGACATGACGAGGCATAGCCGCCAAAGACTGGACCTCAGCCTCTGGTGAGCAGTGAGGCATACTTTCCCCCATGCCTTCCTGGAGCTCGACAGCTCTGGTCAGGTGCAGTAGGTTAGCTTGAATAATGTTCTGTATCCAAGCTAATGTCAGAGTATGTGGCAAACTGATCATACCTGCTCAGCACATGTATCAGACAACTTTACAAGCTGTACGCTTTACAGTGCGCCACATTCCACTGATTTTTTTTTTTTAGAAAATCACTTCCTTTTCTTAGCTACAACAGTAAGCCAGGCCACTTTTTTTGAGAAATCTGCCATGTAGATTGCTCTGCCTCCCTGAGCCATACACTATGTCCAGTGGTGCAATAACTTCCCCATTGTATGCATGTTGAGACACACGGCATCCACAAGATATAAATCTGATTTTAAATAGATTTAATGTCTAGACCAATTGGCCTTACTCTTAGGGTTGATTCAGAGATGCATTGTCCTGGCTTTATTTCTCATCACTTGTTTATTAGCAGTGGAATGTTTGTGTTTGAGATGCTGCTGCCTGCTATCAAAGTACCATCTCTTATGTCAGACCTGTGATAAGTCATTAAGTCATTTAGTTGCTTAGTGTTGTAGTCATGAGTATACGAACCTGCCCTCATGTCTGAGAAAAGAGCCCCATTCCTAGTTTTGGATGGTTGCAGAATGTGAGATAAGCCAAAGTGAATTAAACTTCTGGCCTCTGAATATTTCTAATGCAATTTTAGCATGTTACAGCTATTAAAACTAAAGAAAATACACTTAGAATTCTAAGTAAAAACTTCACACATGCTTGGTTCGTTACTAGGACAAATCACAAAATGACCTATTTGCATATACTTAAAAGAAAATTGTGATATCTGAAAAAGCTTGAGATCTGTCAAGGGCAAATTACTTCAGACAAACTTCTGTTCCATTGATAATGCTTTGTGGGAAATATGGGCTGTAAAGAATCAGCGCTCTCTGGGCAATGTATGTCCAGTAGATGTACTATAGCAACTGAAGCACTCATCTATAGCACCAAGTCACATGAACCATATAGAGTTCAATGACTCTCCCATAGCCTGGTTCCTCATCTGATGGTGTTTCCTGCTTGGCAGGGGGTTGGACTCGATGGCCCTTGTGGTCTATTCCAACTCTATGATTCTATGATTCTATCTAAATGCCCCAATTTCCAGCTCTGTGCATACTGGCCCACTAGATGAGGAATCTAAAAATCATAAAGATTCAATTTGGAGTAGATAAAAATAGTGGCTATTGTGAAAGGCCTACTTCATGATAAATTAATTTACAAATTAATGCTTCAAATTACTGTTTAGAAATTGAAGGATAAATTGGTTTGCATTTAGTGTTTTTGTATGAGAAATGTTTGATTAAACAATGATTCACTCCAACCACATGTTAGAGTGTGGGTTGAAGTCAATTCTTTGCATATGCTAAGCCAGTCATCCGAATACCTCACTGTGTACCCACATTGTCAGTCTGTGAAGTATGGATCATGCCATCTCAAGCTGCCTATCCAGGTAGAATCATGGGTGGCCACTCAGAGGACAAGTATGTCATGCGTGGGTTGATTTCAGCCTGGATTCCTCTACAGCAAAATGGAAGGAAGGAAGTTCTAATTCCATTAAGACACTGCACCATAATTGCTTTGCGCAAGACAACCAAGCTGGCGTCCTGGTAGGTCATATTATTGTTTGCAAGTGGCTCTGCCTGCCTCTGGAAAAGCATGCTATCTATGAAGCATGTTACACAAATACAAATATATTTGTCATTTTGAATAACACGCTATGATTCCACATACATTTTGAGTTGTATAGTGAAGATCCCTTCAAATATTTTATCCAGCTAAGTGTCTGTGGTCCCAAACTCCTAATTTAAAAATGTTGATAAATGAAGTATCTCTTTAGCTAATAAATGAAGTATCTCTTTAGTTATCCTTTGTCAGCAACATTCATTTTAATGGAAAGTGAGTTTACAGGGTTACATGATTGAACTACTGAGCCAAGTCAGTGTTGGCAAATGATGGGCTAAATTATTGATGTTACACACTAATGAATTCTGATGAGAAATAAAACACAGACATTACATTTCAAGTGGTTCATAATTATTTTTGTACTTTAAAAGCAATTTTATTCTTTTGCCAAATCATAGTAGTCTGTAAAACAAAAACATTGCTAGTGATTATAGCTAAAATTAGTGAGTTTGTGGCAAAAAATGCATCTCTGCATTGTCTTATAAATATGTTATTCACATGAGGTTTCTCACTGCTTTGTACACTTCTGAGAAAAGATAATTAAATTAAATGTCTAAGTTTCAAAACCAGTGTCTTTAAAAGATAATCTACTTTGCAGCCATGGTTAAGAGTTCAGTAGCTATGTTCATAATCAATGGAAGAAGCATCTTTTCCTGGAGATGTGCTAAACTGACGCAATTAATTCAGGAAGTAATAAAAGCAGGGCAGCTGCCAAAAATGGTTCCTTGCATCTTTAAAACTGTGATGTAGGTTAAAAGAGGAGGGGCTAAATTGGCCTAAAGTGTGTTAGCAAGCTTGGCATTACAAGCTGCCGAGTGGTATTTTCCTGATGTTTCACACATGGTACTTTGAAAAAATAAAGAGAGGATTGACAGCTTACAAACCCACGGTTTCTTTTGCAGCAATATGTTTTACATGGTCAATACAGAATTGAATCTATTTTAAAATATAATTCCACATGGAAGTGACCTAGCACATCAGTAATATCAGAACATTAATAGCACATTATTAATGGCAATGTTCCAAAGGTGTGATCTAAAAATGGTTTCTAGTCTGGTTAGCCAAAATACATAATAATAAATATGCCATGCTCTGAGGTCTCATCTGTTTGAGCACAACATTGTCAACACCTCTCCAACACAGAAAATGCTCCAACTTTGATACTTCTGGGAAAAACAAATACCTTATAGTTCAGTTCATCTGTAATTTTGGTTTACCAGACTGAGTTTCTCTATGTGTTCCCTTCCTCATCCCTGGCCTCTCTCCTCCCCTTGTCAACTGGCTTGGGTAAACCTTCCTGGTTTATTAAATCATGGTTTCACTGGACATCCAAATGTGGAAATTGTTAAGAGTTCTCTTCAAAGACAGGATATCAAACTATATCCTGGTTTGATATTCTGGGCTGGTTTATTGGACTCCTATCAGTACATCTGAATCAGGTCAAATAGTCTAATGACATTAGAACCAGTTACATTCTGTTAAATTTAAGAAGAAGAAGAAGAAGAAGAGTTTGGATTTGATATCCCGCCTTTCACTCCCCTTCAGGAGTCTCAAAGCGGCTAACATTCTCCTTTCCCTTCCTCCCCCACAACAAACACTCTGTGAGGTGAGTGGGGCTGAGAGACTTCACAGAAGTGTGACTGGCCCAAGGTCACCCAGCAGCTGCATGTGGAGGAGCGGAGACACGAACCCGGTTTCCCAGATTACGTGACTACCGCTCTTAACCACTACACCACACTGGGTCTCACACTTTTTGGGTCTCACATGATTACCACCTTGTATCCAATTCACACCACCACCTAAGTTCAGTTGGGATAAGGACTCTCTCCCTCCAATATTTCTGTCTTCATAGAAGTCCAAAGGTTCATGGACACTGATATGAATATACAATATTTTTTTAAATAAGGAAAACCTTGTTATCTGTTAGAGGCATTCCAGATTCCCATCTGAGAGGCTGTAAGAAGTGCTTTGTATATATAGCACAACTGAGACCCCTTTGAACCAGAGTGACTTAAAAGATTAGGTCTCTGGCATGCTGGGTTGGCACTAACCTAGGTGAAGCTAGTAATAGAGGATGTGGGTCACCTGAGGAATAAGAGGTTAGAATTCAGACTATAAATAGAGGGAATCGGGAATTGGAGTGTGAAGTTAGCATTGCCGTGGTCTAGGGAAATAACAGTCTGGCTGCTGAGACCAGGCTATGTTTACCTTGAATAGGGAGCAGCAATGTTCAGGCAAGCTGAGGGCATGCTTTAAGAGATAGGGGATGAAGCAACACTGCAGTAGGTTTCCCCTCAAGGAGGATCAGATGGCTGAAGCCAAGACAAGAAAAGACCATAAACCAGAAGTGGACAAATTCTGTGAATGGCTCCAAAATGCCATCGTAGAACAGTAGCAGCAAAGTGCTGAGAGAGCATTAGGCAACTAGCTAGGATTTTAAGCGGTAACAAGCGGTAACAAAGGATTTCCCTGTTTGCACAGCACCACCAAGTTGACACACTGAGACACAAAAGGCACTCAAGCAAATCAACAGCAGCATTTTGGCTGGCTCTTGCAATTCACTAAACTTTATATAGTTTAATGAATCTTGCTACATTTAAGGAAATGTGAATGGAACAGTCAAATTTATCTCTCTCTCTACTGCATGGTAGGTAAAGGACTGGTCAAACAGCCAAGGCAATCTAAGGAAGCCTTAACATCCATAAGCTGTTCTGATGACAAACATTTGAACATACATGTACCAACTGCAACTGCAGTATTTTGTCATGCTAAGGTACTTTGTCAAGTGGTCCAATGGCAACCAAGATTAGTCTATAATTTTAGATGCAATCTGTTGTATTTATGCCACTGAGCAGCTTGCTTCCTGCATAGTTTGGATTGTTTCTTCTTCCACCCTGTCTGCTAAGAGTCATACATGCTGGTAGGAGTAGGGCCTAATACATGCTATACCATGCTAAGAAGCACTGGAATACTACTATATATGCACAGGAGTTATAATGAGAAATATTTTCGCATGTGTAGAATGCTCACAAGAACCCAAGGTTTCTGAACAGGCTGCCGCCTACATGGCAAGATTCTGCACCTCTCCCACTCTCCCAAGCCTAGTGATGCTGAGTGGATTTACATACCCGAGAACATAAACAAGTACATTTATTATTTTATATTTCTTTTTTGCACTTATATCCAAGTTTTCTTCCATCATGGAACTGAAGATGGCATCCATGAGATAGGCCTCTGGTCTCCAGAGAGCATAAGAGCATAGATCCCAGTATCTGTAGAGTATTTGTCACTGTTGTGCATACATGCCAAACTGCCAGAAACATAAAGAGCTTGAACAAAGGGAACTAAATGAAGCTAAGGAACAATCAATCCTTCATTTTTTCAAAACCAATATGAGACCAGGATGGGGTGGGGGAGAGAGATAAGAGTGGAGCACATTACAAGCTTGTCTTGGGTTCAGGGAAAATATGTATGAGCACTGCTCTCTGCAGATAACCACAGAATCTGATCTAAAGTTCAGAATATCAGGGAATTAATTCACAGTTGTCCTTAAGAAGTGAAACTTGTATTTTGTAATATGTCATATTAAACAGGAAACGGAAATTTATAAAATAGAAGATTTGTACCTAAATTTCATCTTCAGCATTCCAGATAATTATTATAAATAATGGCAAAAAGCAGGACCATTAAAAAGCAATAAAAAGCCAATACCAGTCTCTGCTTAGTAAAACACCAGTGTTGCCAAACTCCATACGCCTGCAAGGTGAGAGTAAGCAATAACTGAAAAATTAGCATGTCTGAAAGATGCAATTGAATGTTATCGGCAATTGTAAAAATACTTGAACCCTCAGAAATAAAAGAGGCTTTGAAGATCATCCACCTAGAGAACTATTATAATTTACCTGTGAAAGAACTGTTGAGAAAAAATGCAGTTAAATTGATGATCACTTGACAAGTAAGAAGGAAACCATAAATGAAAGGGCTGTTCAATAGACAGGTAAACACTGGTCCCATTTTCCAAGGGCACAGAGGGCACTAACTCTAGAAGATGTGCTCTGGCATTGGATTACGAGACTACAACTAAAGTCTGTGGCAGTAGGCTTAATAGTGCTAAACCGGGGTACTACCACTCCTCTTTCTTCCAAGGACAAATTATTTAAGAAAAAATAAGTCTGCTAACTTGCATCATGAACATGTTCTTCTCTACCAAGGGAAAACAGTGAGTGTTCCAGAGACATCCAAGGTCAGACCACTGGCACCAGCTGGTCTTGGTTGTTTGTGTTCGTGCCACATGTAGCTACCAGGCTTCTGTGGCAATGTCCACAGAATGGGAGAATGGGAGATTGCAGGATCCCAAAGGACGTGCTCTATGGAGAGCTGGCTTCAGGCACTAGGCCTACTGGCAGACCAACACTGCATTACAAAGATGTCTGCAAATATATCATGAAGGCTGGCAACATGTGTGGGAATCCCTTGCAGATGATTGCAGTACCTGGAAACAGTCAGGTTGTGTATCTATAGGAGTGACCAGAGGAAGAATGATCTCTGGGAGGAGTGCAGAGAAAAGACATGTCATGGTGTACCTGTGGCAACAGAACTGGATGCCTTAATCTGCCCCGCATGCAACAAAACATCTCTCTCCCATATCAGTCTCTACAGCCACAGCAGATGCTATAACTCTCCAATGGTTTGACTTCACCCTGAAGTGCACCTCTTCCATTGTCTCCCAAGAAAGGCGAATATAAACAACAACAACAGCTTATTATTGGCTGCTACCCACTTTGGGGCAGAGTTAGCACATAATTCTGAAACCAGGAACAGTCAAACAATATGACACATGATTTGGAAACATAACATGAAGAGTCTGTAGTCAATGCAAATGCCCTCTCAGTAGTCATTCCCCATTGTGGATTGCTGTCCCTGTTGAGAGAATTTCAATAGGGACAAGTGAAGGTTCTACACTTAGGCAGGAAGAACCAACTGCACAAATATAAGACCAGGGGGGGGGGTGGTACCTGGACTGCCAGTAGTACATGTGAAAAGGATCTAGGGGTCTTATGAGCCCCCCCTAATGCTATTCTAGGTTACATCAACAGAAATATAGTTTCCTGATCAAAGGAAGTAAGAGTACAGCTCTATTCTGCCTTGGTCAGACCACACCTGGAATATTGTGTCCAGTTCTGGGTGCCACAATCTAAGAAGGATATTGATCAGCTGGAATATGTGCAGAGGAAGGCAACCAAGATAATCAGGGGTCTGGAAACCAAGCCTTATGACAACAGTTGAGGGAATGGGGTATGTTTAGCCTGGAAAAAAGGAGATGGAGAAGAGATATGATAGCCATCTTCAAATACTGAAAGGGCTGTCACATGGAAGATGAAGCAAGCTTGTTCTCTCATGCTCTGGAGGGTACGGCCTGAAACAATGGATTCAAGTTACATGAAAGGAGATTTTGACTAAACATCGAAAGAACTTTCTGACAGCAAGATCTGTTTGACAGGGGAACAGATTCCCTCAGAAGGTGGTGGACTCTCCTTCCTTGGAGATTGGATGTCTATCTGTCATGGATGCTTTTGTTGATATTCCTGCATTGCAGGTGGTTGGATTAGATGACTCTTGGGGTCCCTTCCATCTCTACAATTCTATGATGTGGGTGATTGGAGAGAAAGCAGTTTGGGAGGGAACAACTGTTATTGGAAAATCTGCTAGAGGGAGAAATATTAAGAAGTCCCCTTATTTCTACGCCCACATTCTGTGAAGGAAAAAAAAGGGGGGGCTACACATGGCAGTCTGTCACATTTAGTTTGGCTCTTATTGTGAGGTGTCCAGGTCTGGGTCTGAAGGTAAGAATAATGTTGGCTTAATCAGATTGGGCCTGTGTCCATTACACCAGGATTCCTTAATTCCTGTGATGCCATTACCCCTCAGAATATATAAAGTGATGATCTTTAGCTACAGTAAATGGGTAATCTATGCTTCTTTTTCTTTAGAGGAATAAAATGTGAAAAATCAAAAGTGTTGCTTTCTGTGTCAATAAGAGGTAAAGAAAGGAATGTGCTATAGTGTGTTCTAAAATATTTTAGCTGCACTCTTAATGCCTGTTTTTCAATGGTTAAAAATAAATATATTTGTATAATGATCATTGTAAAGGCTTCCGAGAACAAAATCCAACTTTCTCTTTTAAAGAAAATATCTATCTGTGGTACATATGCTTGCCTACTGGATTCATCCTTCATGCAATTTCAGTTTATTAAAGAGGTTAAAAATTTACAAAACTCTGATGGGATATGGTTTTAATGCTTCATCACACTACCCATCATTTGCTTTTCAATCTAGATCAGAATGATCTTTCCTACTTCCCTGCAATCACCTACCTGCACAGCTAATATTTTCTGAAAATTCTCATGAGAGGCTGCCTGGAACTTCGCCAGCCCAGCTTGGCTATAGACGGCTCGCTGTTTGAAGTACTCCACCAATACCCTGTGCAGCTTCCTTTGCAGCCGCGAGAGCTAAAAGAGGAAAGGGGAAAAAATAAGTCAGAGTGGGAGAGGAAATTAATGGCAGTGTTCAAGAAGAATGATGGAGGGAAATATAGAAAGCAGTCAATAGCCCATTCTGCACTGTACGGACCTGACAGGAATTTCACAGTCTCTTGATTTTTCAGCCCACTCATGTGCATTCATCAGAAACCAGTCACATCTGGCTGCCAGGATGGGGGGTTAATTTTCTCTAAATGCCTCAGCAGTTTTGTTCTAGCTGAGGCAAACTCTGTGACTGCAAAGCTGATGAGTAAAATATTTCTACTTCACCCAGTTTAACTCAAAACCGATAGCCTCGGGACATATTGAACCTTTCTTAAAAAAATAATCTTTTGAAGCATTTTGAATGGCACATCAGGTCAGGCCAAAGTTTAAAATGCAAGTTTAAGACTTTGATGGACACTGTGGCTCATTTTTCCTTGTAAAGCTTATCATAGCTTGGCAATGTGTGCTCCAGAGCATGACAAAACTAAAGAGAATTAACTTCACCATCAGCAGCTGAGGGAGAACAATAACAGGAAAGAAATTTCCAGATAGAACTCCCTATTAATCTACCTAGCTATAACCATGTGACATGAAAGCATCTAACTGCACTAAATTGCAGTTAAGGCAGCAGCTGAATGTGACACTATCATATCTATATATCTATATCTGCACATGCACATTTACACAGATGTTACAATATACCGTATAAAGAGAATCACAAGTGTGGGCTTACCCTGGTTTTCTTACATATCTTTCTAACTGCAAAAATCACTTTGACAAATAATATTAAATGTGTTTTAAACGTAACAGCTATTGCAGACACATTATTAACCAATTTCTGTTTATATTACAGTTCTTCTAAATTTGGGAATAAATAAGAAATAAATAAAAAAATCTGGCACAGTAGTTTTACATGCAGCTCAAATGAATGGATGCAAACGCGTTACCTTAATAGCTAACATTTAAACCCCCTTCCTCTCTATATCTAGGATAGTAATTAAGTCCATGTGCCCAAAGGGGCTCAGACAACAGCTTCCACACGTGAAACTTCTGAGTCACATTTGAAACACAGAAAAACTTTCAAGAGCATTTTGCAATATGGTAAGGATCTATCAGTTCAAAGAAAAGTAAGAAGTAAAAAGTATCACTGGGCATGCCCAAATCCACAGGAAATACTGGTTGGATCCTGGCCACATTTGTTTGTTGCAGGAGAGGAAAACACTGCTAATGTAGAAAATGGCTAATGGGAACCAATTATATCAAAGAGTTTTTAAAGCTGCATTTCTATTTAGTCATGCTACAGTACTCTCAGTAAAATGTCAATCACTATTGTCAGTACACAACCTTTCTGAGCATGGTTGTCAACCACATTAAAACAATGGTATAATGTATCTATGGAAGTTTTCAAACCTATTGAGATCAATACCACAATGAATGCATGAATAAAAATGTCTTTATATCAGAGAAAGGAAGCGTTCTTTGGCGACCAATACATTGTACCGTGTCCAAATCTCATTTTCATTTTGTTTCTCAAGGGAGTTGAGAAACACATAATTTCCCCTGTCTTCAATACCATCTTTGAAAATCTATACAAAATACCAGCTATAATGCTGAAAATTAATATTTCAATATTTCACATGGGCCTCATTCACATGCAGTGGTAAGCCAAACCATGGTTTTACTGTGAACAGGCAAGTGTGTTGGTGCCTAGAGAGAAAAGTGTGGCTTTTTGCTTGTATCCTGGCCCTGCTGCTGCAATGCTACCAGAGCTAAGCTATAGTTTGGCTTTGCATTACATGCAAACCTGGGCTCATGGTTTGTTACCTACAAACAAATCAGAATAAATAAAAAAACAAACCATGGTTACATCTTGTGTTTGTTTGGGGCAAGACAAACCACAAGACAGAGTTTAAACTTAACACTAAGCCAACCCATGTCTTACTTCTAGGTTTTTCCAGTTGTTGTGTTTTTTTATGGAATTATTTGACAATTATTACCAATAATAAAAACTCTGATCAAAAAATATTACTTCAAATCATAATGTTATAATACAAATAAGAATAAATAAATAAGAATCAAGACAAAAATACATATTTTCAAAAAATAATAATTCAAATACTACTTGTATTTTGTATTTTCTTGATAATATTGAATAAAGGGCAATCAGTTTTACCAGAAATTATTTCTATATTTATTAACAATTCTTGCTGTAAGATAAGTCATTATTTTTGCTGTTACAGATAAATCCCAAAATTTGTTAAGCCATTGTTTCCAGGGAGGGAGTATGGCAACTTTCCAGTTTTGAGCCAATAACATATTGGCTCTGATAATTACAGAAGTTTGATGCCAACATGTCATATCTTTGAAACAATTCTGTCTTATATCCACATTCAGAGAAAGTTTATAATATTTTCTTCACAATTTCTCCCTCCTCTCCATGTTTATGTTATTTCCTGGGTCCTGGGTCCATCATATGGACTCAAGGGCATCCTGATCAAATTTGCAGATGACACCAAACTGGGAGGGGTGGCTAACACCCCAGAGGACAGGATCACACTTCAAAACGACCTTGACAGATTAGAGAACCAGGCCAAAACAAACAAGATGAACTTTAACAGGGAGAAATGTAAAGTATTGCACTTAGGCAAAAAAAATGAGAGGCACAAATACAAGATGGGTGACACCTGGCTTGAGAGCAGTACATGTGAAAAGGATCTAGGAGTCTTGCTTGACCACAAACTTGACATGAGCCAACAGTGTGACGTGGCAGCTAAAAAAGCCAATGCAATTCTGGGCTGCATCAATAGGAGTATAGCATCTAGATCAAGGGAAGTAATAGTGCCACTGTATTCTGCTCTGGTCAGACCTCACCTGGAGTACTGTGTCCAGTTCTGGGCACCACAGTTCAAGAAGGACACTGACAAACTGGAACGTGTCCAGAGGAGGGCAACCAAAATGGTCAAAGGTCTGGAAACGATGCCTTATGAGGAACGGCTAAGGGAGCTGGGCATGTTTAGCTTGGAGAAGAGGAGGTTAAGGGGTGATATGATAGCCATGTTCAAATATATAAAAGGTTGTTTTCTGCTGCTTCAGAGAAGCGGACACGGAGCAATGGATCCAAACTACAAGAAAAAAGATTCCACCTAAATATTAGGAAGAACTTCCTGACAGTAAGAGCTGTTCGACAGTGGAATTTGCTGCCAAGGAGTGTGGTGGAGTCTCCTTCTTTGGAGGTCTTTAAGCTTGACAACCATATGTCAGGAGTGCTCTGATGGTGTTTCCTGCTTGGCAGGGGATTGGACTCGATGGCCCTTGTGGTCTATTCCAACTCTATGATTCTATGATTCTATATATCCTTTACTTGCTCGAGCCAAGTTTTATGAAATTGCCACATTGGAAGTTGGCATTTTCCACAACAGAACATTTAGCTAATTGGCACCATTTGCTTTAATTGACTAGGCCCAAAGAGCATTTTTAGGTGTGCGCATAGAGTTAGATTTTTAATGTTGGTTTCCGTTGAAACCAAATCCGTTGAGGATTGTTGAAGAATTAGGGGTTAAAAAACCATGCAGAAAATGTTGATCTTTCTAAATCTGCCCTTTTCTCTCCAAAATAATAATTAAACTTATTAGATAATCCTACATGTGCCATATTAATTTAATAATGCAATGAGATGTTGCATACTAAGTAAATGATATAAGCCGTGTCAGTACAATTCATTGTTATAACTCAAACACTGACAAAACAACTCTACAGGTTTTGGCAAGGCAAGCAAGAATGGCAGAATTATGAGCAAAATGTAGCTAATATTTATCTTCTAATACTCCAAGTGCATAGGTAAAAAGATATCTCTTTATTATTAAACCTGTTCCACTTAGAATTGTTGTTAAAGATTTTACAGCTCATTTAAATAAAGCTCTTTTGTCAGCAACCTGCACATACTTTTGTAATGATGAAAAGCCAATGGCAGTAGTGAGGGAAAACAGCATTTTAGTCCCTATAACTGTGGTTGAACTTAGAATGCTTTGAGAAGTGTAGTAATATAAAATAATTATACAACATGAAGAAATACTTTAAGATCTAGAAATTCAGTTTCTTATTATATGATTCAATGCTCTTAAAATCATACATGAAACTTTAAATGAAAAGGCGACTGCTGACTTGATAAGAAGAATAATTCCTCACCGGGGTGGACTTTGGTAATATTGCACCCCGAGCAAGGACATTTGGTGCGCCCCCCCCCATTTCTTATTTTCACAATAATTCATTTTGGTACAATTGCTTTTTTATGGATCTTCTCAGTAGGTACCTGTATAAAGATAAGTATTACTACTACTACCACTACTACTGCTGCTGCTGCTGCTGCTTTGTGCCCCTTTGGCTTGGCGCACTGTGTGAGGGAACTGTTCACACCCTCCTAAATGTGGTACTGTTCCTCACACTGCCCACACTGTGTGGGTTGATAGTACTGCTGATTAGGTTTTACTTGAATCACAAATGTTTAAATTGTTAAGAGCACAGTAAGAAAGTGACTGAAGGTACTCCTAGAAAGTAAGGTGGCCAGTTTTGACTTGCCCCATGACCAGCTACACTTCCTTGTTGAAAATCCCATGTTTAGTTCACTGGCATTTATATAAAAACCAAATACAGTTCTAAGAGCTTTCCACCCCCTTTGGTGGATTCAGAAATTTCATTTGAAACGTCATAAGGAATGTGGTTACATGCAAGAAAAAGGAGACCAAGGGGGCAAAGCCAAAGGTATTTTCTCCCTCAGTTCTCTCCTCCATGTGTTCATTCCCACCTACACTCAGGCACTGGGTGTCCTATGGGGCTCATACCACTTGTAAAAGGTAGGTCACTTACATAAGGGCATTATTGTTTTCATGGAATATCTGAAATAATTAAATATTGTGAATAATAAGGAAGTGAGAGGATGGTTGCAAATATTAGACTGGTTAATTAATTAATGTCCCTGTGTTACCTGGAATCTGCTTATTTTCCCCCAGCTCATTGCCAGCAATAGTTTGGACCATGATACATCTATTTACTAAGACTTTAAAGAAACCTGAGTTGGAATCCGCTCTAAAATTAACATAAGCAGAAGAGCCTTGTTCTGTCATGCAAATATATATTTGCTAGTAAATGTCCTATTCAAGTCTCCTTCTTGTTTATCATTATTATCAGGTTCTATCTCTGATACAACTTTGTAAAGATTAAGAGAGTTGGTACACAAAATTTGCTTCAATATAGTTTGTTGTCAAATCTAGCTACTATTATTAAAAATGTATCTTTTATAAAGACTTATCCTATAGCTGTAGGCACTGAAATATACATGGATCTGCAAAAATAACTAGTGCGCCCAGCAACAGATAAGGAATATATTTTATGTTAGTTGGCCAATCTAGCTCAGTATTAACTACATTAACTGGTTGTGCCTCCTCACAATTTTGGACTGGAACTTTTTCTAGTCCAAACAAGATAGGCCAGGAACTGAACATGGACCTTTGCATACCAAGCAAGTGCTCTAGTACTGGCATAAAACATGCACTGAGATGCTTCATGTGCGAAGTGCAGTCTTTTAGTATGTAATGAATGAGTAATGTAATGACACTGAAACTTCCATTCAGCCCCAGATCTTTGGGAACCTGAAAACAAGAGAGAATAAAACGATAAGTAACAGTGGGGACCAAGTGTAGCTAATGAATAGCTGTTTATCAGTCCTGCAGCCTAGGTGTAGCCTAGGTAGAGTTAGGAATCCCAATATGTGCAGTGATGACAATACACTCCTTTTTTTTTTTACTCGCTAAAATGCTAAGTGGGTCAGAAAGTAAGTGTGCCTTACATCTCAATTTTACAATAATGAAATATCAGAGAAAATTCAGGATTCTATCTCTTATCCCTGGATTAGGACAGAATGAAAATAGAACACAGATGAATAATACAATTTAAACCAGTGACAAATTTCATTTCATTTATATTCATTCCTCCAAAGAAAATTTAGCAGATTTCTTTGTCACGGTCAGCTAATTAGTCTGCAATGGAGAGCAATCATCTATTTAATCTATTCTTATTGTGAGGTACAAGTACTTCCAAAATCAAAATGATAAACATCTCACAGTAGAAAAGAAATTATAATTTAATGCACTGTGGTATCTAATTTTAGGGATGTGTACCATTTACAAAATCAAAATGTGTTAGAAATAAAGCAGGATGTTGAAAATCAATAAGATATTGTAGTAATTAGTTGAACAAATATGGTATTCAATATTATCAAAATCACACCAAAGCACGCAAGACACCGTCTACTCAGGTATTACAATTATATTAACAAGGGAGGTTAAATTTAGCAAAATTATGTCTTAAAAACAATGATGTACCGTATTTTTCGCTCTATAACACGCATCTGACCATAACACGCATGTAGTTTTTAGAGGAGGAAAACGAGGAAAAAATATTCTAAATGAAACAGTGGATGTATGATTTTTATGGTTCATGCTGTGGCCACAGACATGTGATCTGACAGTGAGTTTGGGGTAGCCCAATGCAAAAATCCTGAGGATCCATGTGGATCCGTGCTTTGTAACCACGTTTTAAGTGGGGAGGGAAGGAAAAGAACTCAAGGGACAAGGAGCTTTTCCGCGGGGAGGAGGGAGGGAAAGAGCACTGTTGCTTTAAAGGTATACTTAAGGTATTTGCCCTGTGCCTGGGTTTTTTTTCCATTTAACAGTTTGCAGCCTTTTCCTTCCGCTCCTTGTTTTGAGGCGGAATAGATTTGAGCAAGTGAGGGGATTCGCCATTAGCTGTGTAAAAGTGCTCCTCCTTGCAGCCTGAGTGATAAGCAGCCATCAGCAGCAATATAATGGAGCACAAAAAAGCGGTAGGGGCACTAGGACCCAGACATTGCTCAAATCTATCCTGCCTGAAAACAAGCTGCTCCATGGCAGCCGATCAGCTGAGACGCGGGGGATTTGCGAAGTTTTCCCCTGTCCCTCATGCCCTCCCCAGCCTTTTTTTTTACTTCCTGGTTTTCACTGCGTGGCTCAGAGCTAGAGGTTGGTTTTATTTTGCTGCTGGTTGCTTAAATTTTATCTTTCCTGCCGTCTCTCTGCAGCCTCATTGCTCTGTTTAGAGAGAGCGCAGACCTTTGCTAGCGTCTCTCCCTCCCGTGTAAGCGGCTGCTGCCGGCTTTGCTGCTATGGCTCTCCTTCCCTCCCTCCTTCCTGGCTCCAGGTCGCTTTAAAGAAAGCAAAGTGAGAGCCTCGTAGAGCGTGTAAGTGGCTCCCGCTTTGCCTGACTGACGGCAGCCATGGCTCTGATCCGTGCATTCGCTCCTTAACACGCACAGGCATTTTCCCTTACTTTCTCGGAGCAAAAAAGTGCGTGTTTTGGAGCGAAATTTACGGTATATATTCACAGATATTAAATTGACAGCTAAACAACAATAATTTACTTCTATTTTATAGACAAACAGAACAGAGGTACGTAACTACATACACAAAAAGCCACATGTGTACATCCTACATGTATACAAATGCACATCCTCCCTTGAATGATTTCTTGTGGAGTTAATCTGGTTCATTATTTTGATATCTGTCCAAACTCCAAATATGACAAAAAGATACAATGACTAAGAAGCCTTTAATATTGATATCCATTTCCCAAGAATTCTCAGTTTTGTGCATTCCCAAACTTATTTGATGCTCACTCTAACGTCTGTTCAGGGACAGATTTAGGGGATTGCAACCAGTTTGGTTGCACTGGGTGCGGAGCCTTGGGGTGTTGCAACTATGATGTAAAATGGAAGGCAAGAGGAGGGAGCACTGAATTTTGGTGTTGTGCAGGCTGCCACTGAAATTTGAGACCGCAAGGTCTGCCACTGATTTGTTCCAACTGTAGGGATCCCAGACTTGGTATTATGACAGAAAGAAAGAGGTCAAGAAAACCATAATAATGTTTCCTTACATAGAGACATTTCCTCAGCCCTCCTTTCCACACTGAGACTCTTGCAGTTCTACTTTTCAACCAGCCATGGCACTAGGATTGCACAGCTGTCCATGAAAGAGCAGGTCAGTTCTGTGTGCAGGGCAGCAGTCTACCAGCACTGGCAGAGGAATGGGAGTGCGGAGGGAGCAGACCGCCCCGGTGCCATTGCGGCAGCCCTCCTGGACACGCGTTGCCTACCCCCCCACGCGCCAGGCGCCACACCCCCACAGTGTGTTACACCCCCAGAATGCGCGCCATGCCCCTGCGGGCAGCGTACCACGCCCCCCGGGATGTGCATCAAACCCCCCGGGCGCATGTCACACCCCCGGGGGCGCCAGCCCCACCCCGCCTGCTCTCTGCCCCCGGTAGCAGAGCAAGCAGCTTCACCACTGTCTACCAGCTCCACCTGGTACGCAGGCTGAGACCCTACCTGCCCGCAGACTGTCTCATCAGAGTGGTGCATGCTCTAGTTATCTCCCGCTTAGACTACTGCAATGCGCTCTATGTGAGGCTACCTTTGAAGGTGACTCGGAAACTGCAATTAATCCAGAATGCGGCAGCTAGACTGGTGACTGGGAGTGGCCGCCGGGACCATATAACACCAGTCCTGAGAGATCTGCATTGGCTCTCAGTACGTTTTCGAGCACAATTCAAAGTGTTGGTGCTGACCTTTAAAGACCTAAGTGGCCTCAGTCCTGTATACCTGAAGGAGTGGCTCCACACCCATTGTTCAGCCCAGACACTGAGATCCAGCGCTGAGGGCCTTCTGGCGGTTCCCTCATTACGAGAAGTGAGGTTACAGGGAACTAGACAGAGGGCCTTCTCATTAGTGGGGCATGCCCTCCCATCAGATGTCAAGGTAATAAGCAACCATCTTGCTTTTAAAAGACATCTGAAGGCAGCCTTGTTTAGGGAAGTTTTTAATGTTTAATGCTGTATTGTGTTTTAATATTCGGTTGGGAGCCGCCCAGAGTGGCTGGGGAAACAAAGCCAGATGGGCCGGGTATAAACAAACAAACTATTATTATTATTATTATTATTATTATTATTATTATTATTATTATTATTAACAACTTAGGGTGTAAATGAAGATCAACAGGAATAAGTCCAGTTAAACCCTTCTACAGGCTTCAGTGTAGCTGATCATGAGGTTTTGGTACAATATCTGTGGGATCTGGCATTCTTGAATTGCCTCACATGTTCTTGTCAGACACAACTGAGAAGTTATTTATGGGTGGGTATCTATGGCCTTTCTGGGAACTTTCCTGTGAGTGTCCTATCCATACCTCTTCTGTTCATCACATATTGGGCTGCTGGGTAGGATGATGCAGAGATATTCCATTAATAATAGCTAATAGTGCTATTTCACCCCTTTTAATTCAAACCTAGTTCCTTCAGTCTGGTGCTTACTCAGAGTGTAGCCCAGATATTATTGATGTCCCTGGGTTTAAGAAGTATTTAGGAAGGCTGGAGGTTTAGGAAGTAGATGAGGATAATGGCATTGAAGGGTTGTCATCCTCAGAGTCAATTAAGCAGTTTCACCTACTTCCTCCACCACTCAACATAGGTGTATAAACCTGGCAGCAGGTGGACTGTCTTAATGGAACTCCTGTGTCAAAAGGGTTCTTCCTTCAAACTTAGAATTCAGGTAGGCTGTGGAAGGAGGAGGAAACAGCACATTACTCGTGTCCTCCGTCACAGTGATACCCTTACAGAACTCATCCGAGAGGAGAATGGGAAGTGGTTTTCTTTGCCTGTCATTGGCTCTAGCTCCACCTACTGTTGATATCCTTGTCTTCTGCCCTACTGGTCTCAATGGGCACCAGCCATCACTGGTAATGCAGCTTTTGGTTTGAAATACATTGCTACAGAAATACATTGCTTGGTCATTCTTAGCTTTTATGCTTCTAAACATTTAGATAGTTCATTACACTACATACTCATATCCTCCGTCTTTCCATATGGCTTTCTGAATATTCTTAAAACTCTGATGGTTTTTTGTGATTGCTTCCAATCTTCCCTTAATATATCCTCGTTTTGCATTTTTCTAAAACACAATTTCCCCCTGACACCAGTGCTTCCTTCCTTCTGACAAGTTCGTATAGTAGATCACAATTCTATTTTCATGCTAATCTGTAGGTTGTATAGCACTGACAGAAGATCATGGATTAATCTCATTTTATAAATGTTCCCTTCTAATAGATTACATTCTTTTCCTAACCGAAAACTCTTATTTTAAAGCTAAATAAATCCATAGTGATAGAGTTTCCGGTTATATATAATATCAGCTTGCTGGAATCGTAACCAGCCATATTTCGGTTTCTAGGTGAATGCAATTCCTAATGTAAATTTCTAAAAACATATTGGGTTGAATTCAATGCCATGTTCTTACAACTATTCCATCTGCACAAACAAGCATTTCAGCTTGCCAGGTGGAAAAATACTGCCTCTCCCCTTCACTCATGCTGTTCAGGGGGTTCTCCTGACCTCCCAGAGACAATTTCAGAGTAGAGGTGCACAGAGAAATAGAAGAGGGGAAGCCCCATTGCGCAAGAAGTCCTTGGGCAAGGCTGCCATTGACAGGGCTGGTTAGGTAAATCCTGCCTAATACAGTATAGTCATAACCTGGGGACAAATAAAACAGTAAAGAACAAACAAGCAACAAGCACATTTATTGTTTTTAGTTAGATGAATAAAATAAAATAAAATGATATGATAGGAAGTCATGTTGTACTTTTTATTACAATACTGTATTTCAAGGATTACCAACTAGTAATCCTTGAGGATTACCGATGAGTAATTACCAATGAGGCCCTTGGGCCAAGTCTGTGTTCTAAAGGGAACAGTTTTGTCCTCACATTGAAATAAGAGGAAAAAATGGGTGTGGAGGAATGTAGCAATAGGGTTTGGCAATATCTGAGGGAATGGAATTTGGAGATTTGGCCCAACATCCTTTCTATCCTTTCACAATGTGGCCTTCTACCATAATCAGTTGTTGACTAGGGTTGTATTTTAAGAAGTTATCAATCTTATACATGTCAACAAAGCCTTAGGATGCATCCCTATACCATATTAGGAAGTAATCCTAATTTTGGGTGGAATGGCAGAGTCACGGCCACATCTGAACCATCACTACTTACACTGGCCACGGTGCAAGGAAGGGGTTTATATGTGTGTGTCCCATATTTTGTGCACGAGCTCCAGGCTGGTGCAACTTAGAAACTTCGATTGGGCACATCACCAGTGGCTGGAATGCCTTACGATCATCCGGCCCAGTTGCGCTCCTTGCAACAAAATACCCCATGGGGCGTTCTGCTGGTAACCACTGATGGGGATGCCATCAGCATTAGTTTCCACCTTCCCACACTTTCAGCAGGCTCTGCAGGGACCTTTGTGGCAGTTGAAGCCTCCTGCAGGCAAAGTCTGGTGTAGCCCAATGGAACTGGGCAGAGGGACACCACCACTTGGGGGTTGATTGCTCTGTTAAAGGTAAGGGTACGCCTGACAGTTAGGTCCAGTCGCGGATGACTCTGGGGTTGCGTAGCCATCTCGCTCTATAGGCTGAGGGAGCTGGCGTTTGTCCGCAGACAGCTTCTGGGTCATGTGGCCAGCATGACTAAGCCACTTCTGGCGAACCTCAGCAGTGCATGGAAACGCTGTTTACCTTCCCGCTGGCGTGGTACCTATTTATCTACTTGCACTTTGACGTGCTTTTGAACTGCTAGGTGGGCAGGAGCTGGAACCGAACAGGAGCTCACCCTGTCGCAGGGATTTGAACCACCAACCTTCTGATCGGCAAGCCCTAGACTCTGTGTAGACCACAGCGCCACCCGCGTCCCCGATTGCTCTGTTACGTGGGAGTAATCCCAGTGAATCATGCTTTGGGTTGCATTGTTAGTCAGCGAATTTATAGCATTCAGTTAAAACATGCAGACCATAGCAGCTATTTATTTCAGTTGATAAGACTTCAGCTGATAAGGGTTCAAGACAGAAAGCATAGATTTAAACAATTATAGAAGAAGAAGAAGAAGAGGTTTGGATTTGATATCCCGCCTTTCACTCCCTTTAAGGAGTCTCAAAGCGGCTAACATTCTCCATTCCCTTCTTCCCCCACAACAAACACTCTGTGGGGTGAGTGGGGCTGAGAGACTTCAAAGAAGTGTGACTTGCCCAAGGTCACCCAGCAGCTGCATGTGGAGGAGCAGAGACGCGAACTCGGTTCCCCAGACTACGAGACTACCGCTCTTAACCACTACACCACACTGGCTCTCTTATATATATTATTACATGGTTAATTGCTGAAAATCCACAGTCCAATACTCACACATGCACAGTTATCAACCAAGAAGCTTTCCTACAATATTTCTAAGTACCTGGCACTTCACACTGAAGTATTTTGGCAATCTTCTGCCACATACTTATCTATTTTCTTTTTCCCTGTTGTTCTGTTCCTTGTCCATCATGTAGCTAAAATGAATTTCACAAATAGGTGTAGCTGAATCTAAGGTACACTTTACAAAATGTATTACGAAGTATAAAATTGAATTATTTGATTACAGTCAAATTTTATTTATCTACCACGTTTTCTACAAATACATTGCATGCAAAGCAGTTCACAGATGATAACTTGAGTACAACAAACACCATAGCCATGCCAAATGAAAGCAATACACTATAATATACCACAGACATTTCAACATATAAAAGGTTTAAATGAGCATGAAACATACCAACAGATCTGTTAATAATATCCAGTTGCACTATACTCCTATTAAGCAATTCATTTAGCAGTTCACATTAAGAGGCCTAACAATAAGAGAGTTTGCTCGTGTCCAGCGGGCAGCTAGGATTTAAGGGCTTCTCAAATTACTTCCAGAGAGCAACAGATGATGGGGGCAGTGGCAACAGGTCTGGCATCAGCTCCTAGGTTGGCACGAGGATACTGGTGTCCTCTGGGGCCAACTCTGGCTGCTGCAGAATCCTTTCTTTCTTATTAATCAGGGGACAGCTGGCCAGAATTTTATATGGTTACATATGTTCATTTTATTATTCATTTTACTTCAGGAATATATCCCCCCCCCCCAGCGCGCAATACATGGTGTTTATTTTCAAGTAAATGTGTTTAGTATCAGCGCAGCAGAAGCAAGCCCCATTTTATTCTTGTAAGCATAGTGGAGCTACGATTTAATTGAGTTCAAAATGTGAAAACAAAGCATACTCAGAATATTTTTATTTTTAATCAGAGCTGATAAATACCTTTTGTTTTTGTTTTAACATAATCAGGATTGTAGAAGCTATTGTAAAGCAATGGGTGGTAGTGGAGCAGCAGGAGGAGAGAAATTTTAGTTGTATGCTTCACAACTGAAATACACATGGCTGTCTAACGGGGCCCCTCTCATGAAACTACCCAACACAGGACCTAAAATTACCTAGCTGCACTACTGCTCACACCAAACTAGCAAGAGGAAAACTAACAAATCTGGACTATCCTTAGCAGCAGCCTCCAGCCAAGCAACCTTGGCATTTTAGCTGTTGTGCTTTGTAACATCAAGAGCTTAATGTGGTCAGGCTCCCCCTCCCCCCACCCAACTGAAGGGTGAGCTGCGCTGTCTGAGGAGGAAACAGAGGTCCAGAATTTTCTACTGTGAAGAAGTTAGACCCACTTCACCCTGGAAATTCAAGGGGCATGAGAGGTATGTGTGGGCAGAAACAAAGGTGCTATCTTTCAGCTGAGGATTTCCCTGCTCCCTTCTCTGAACTCACAAAAATCTGAGGAGAATGTTTCTGTTTAAGGAGCTGCCTCTTGATTCCCAAAACCCTTGGGAGTGTCTCTGAGGGCAACAGCAGAAAAACCTGTTGGATCCTCTAGAGGGCCACAGTTCCTTGAATAAAAAAACCCACAAAGCATTTCCTCATGAGATGTTCCAAACGTTTTCCTCAGATAGCCCTGTAAGAGCATTGTTTCCTGGCATTTTGGTTCCAAAACCTATAGATAAATCTGAAAAATGAGCAGGAGCTAGTTCTGTTCATTGGCTGAATATAACCAAACCGTTTATTTATTATATTTACCGGTATACCCCACTTTTCCTCCAAGGAGCTTAAGGTGGCATACACGGTTCTCTTTCTCCCCATTTTATTTTCACAAGGGCCCTGTGAGGTAATATGATATAATATAATATAATATAATATAATATAATATAATATAATATAATATAATATAATATAATATAATATAATATAATATAATATAATATAATATAATATAATATAATATAATATAATATAATATATATTTATTATACCGCCCTATACCGCCCGCCCCCCCGACATAAGGGTGGTTATAGGTAGCTTTGGCTGAGAGGCTGTGACTGGCCCAAGGTCACCCAGTGAGTTTCATGGCCAAGTGGGGCTTCACACGTCCACATCCAACACTCTAACACTACACCACATTAGCTAAACAGTTGCTTATTGTGGAATTATGCTCCCCATTTATTTCCCTTCTGGCAAGTTCCATTTAACAACACAACACAACTCTGAAAAGTCAGTCAGTCAGTCAGTCTAAAGTTTTGGGTTTTTTATCACAGTTTTAATCTTAATCCTTCTTCCTTTTTATACCTATCTTTATTATTGTAGATACATTTTCAGAGAAAAGATGGTGACAAAACGAAAGAGCTTTAAAGTGGTCGGGAATAAGAAAAATGTTTTGAGAATGCTTATACGTGATTGCATAAAATTAATAACACTGGGGTGGGGGTGGGGAGCAGCACTGCCACAGAACTGTAGATGGTTAAAGCTTGGTTTTATTTTTGTGGATTGCCTATGCAGCTGGATTGGTAGATTGTGTCATGGTCCAAAAACTGCTCTGGATGACTTCATATGCTTGTCACTCTCATAACTGTTCTGGTGTGACTCAAAACTTTTATGACAGTGACTATGCCAGCCAATATTTTATGCTGTCCTCTTTGGTTTGGCTTTCATTACCCCAACCTGTCTTTAAAACCTAGGGGGCTGGAGGTACTTCTGTGTCCACAAGCATTCTGGGGGTGACTGATGTATGTCTATTCAGTCTTTTCAGTTGACATTTGTGGTTTCCAATTTATTGCTCTTCTCTTCCCCTCTTCATCTATGTAGGAAGCTTAATCGCATTCAAGTGAGTTTTTAAAGACTTCAGTGGTTGGTCGGATTGCTAAACTGCATCTGGAAGGAGGATTGTGACTCCTTGGTCACTGCAGACACATGTGCTGCACCTTCTCCTGTCTTTGTCCAGTAATGATCATAAAGGGAGAAAGGTCAATCAATGAAACAGTGGAGACAAGTTTTTCCCCATTTGGCGCCCTCAGTTGTGCAGAGACATCTAGTGGCTTGTGAAGTCACAAGCAGATGACAATTGCCCTGTGAAGGCCTCTAGATGTCTCTCTACAAGCAATGAGTATAAATCAGGCAAGCCAGACACTGCTGTTTCCTTAACTGACCTTCCTGAATAATCTCTCTGTCCTTCAACCACAGTGAAAGTGTAGTGTGCACCTCTGAAGCGACAGCAGCATGCTTTTAAAGATGCAACCTCCTCCCTGGTTTGCAACTTGGCAACAGTAGTGGTTGGCAACTGCTTGAACTATCCAAGGCAAAATGGGTATCAGTTAAACCAGGAGATTTATTGATGAAACGAAATAATTTCAGTCATATCAAACTAAAGTGTTAAGTTGCATACTAGCTACCTAACATCCTAATGCACAGGTGGTAACAGAAGGAGCTGTGGCACAGGAGTTTTCTGCAGGTGAGGAGGAAGAAGAACATGAAAGGATCACAATTCCCATTGTTTCCAAAAGGTCCTTTCCTACTTTCACTGCTCTTAGGGGTAGGATAGCCCATGTTTAGTAGTGGTTCCCATGCTTTGAATGCAAGAGATTCCAGGTTCAATACCCAACATCTCCAGCTGGAGCTGAGAAATACCACTGTTTAACACCTTGGAGAGATGCTGCAAGTTAGTGTAGCTGATACTTAAGGTGGACAAATAATCTGGTTCAGTATAAAATAGCATAGTGATGTAGGAAGACAACATAGGTTCCTATTTTACTTTCCTGGGTCTCTATGTTAGCTTCAGAGGCCACAAGTGGCATCAAAGCCCTTTTGCAGCTTATGCCTCAGGGGGGGAAAATACAGTATCTTAGGTGGAAACAGAATTCAGCCCAAGCAGACTCCAGATCTGGCAAGGTTATTGATCCCCTAATCTGAATTATCAGATTAGTCTTGTCTATGTCTACTTCCCCTCTACTACTTGTTGTATGAGCCCTTAAGTCCAACCTGAGCTAAGACTGCAGATCCTTCCCTGATGACACGTTTGCACTCAAGCAGAGGCTCCATTCAGGCTCCTTTAACAGGCATTCAGCATTTTGACAGAAAACATCATTGATATAATATGTGTTGATATTGTTGTGCATGCTATCCCCACCCCAATGCCCCTAATATGGAAAAAAATATGTTTAGTAAACTAAAAATATGTTTTTGCATCCATTATGGATTAAATTGCTGGCTCATTGGGAAAACACAGACGTGGCCCTCACCTGATGAAAGCACAAAGTTCAATTCAATTTTTTTTTAATCTGACAGGTTTTCAACTCTTTCTTTTAATATTTTACAAGAGCTGTTTGACAATGGGCTCCTGATCAGAACTGCTGTATAAATGCCAAAATCTCAAAGGGAAACATGATTCCAATATAAAGTATTCCCTCTAGGACCCCTGGCAGACACAAAAGGGAGAATAATTTCTTGATGTATAGAGGCACTGTCACCATTGTCAAAGAAAGCTAGCGCAACAAGTGAACCACAAATATAGCAATGTGCTTCCTCCTTATCAAAACAGCTGCAGTTTCATCTGAGCAACGGAAATCTGGTACAATCATTCATGATAGGATGGCTAAAAGATACAATATTTCTCTCTCTCTCTCTCTCTCTCTCTCTCTCTCTCTCTGCATTTGAAATGAATTCCTACACTTATTCAGGACATCTATAAAAAGCCTGCATAGCACTGTATATAAAAACAATCTGCAAAAACATACAGAAGTATTTCTACCAAATCAACAAAATATACAAATATCCAATACTAAACAGTTCAGAGTAAACCTGTAAAACAAACCAAGTAATAAATGTATGGTCTTGTTTTTCTTCTTAAGAAATAATTTTAGGGTATTCATAATTGTTTCTTCAAGTCCATGTTAAATCAGAAAAAGCTATAGTAAAGTAGGTTTACTATAATTTATATCAATAATTACAATTAGGAATTAAGGCCAATATTTGATGCTGTTCTCATCTTTTAACCACTTACTGGAATAGAGTTTGTAGCTGTGAGAAGTATGTGTTTTAAACTGTATAATGCTTATGCTAGAATAGTTAGACAAAAAGAAAAAGCTATAATGTCTAGACTTAGAATTACTTTTCCTTTGAATGATTAGTGCTGACAATCCTGGCTATGAACTGGAAGAAAGCCTCACTGAATTCAGTGGTACTGACTTCTGAGTAGACAACCAGAGGATCAACCTGTAAATCAAACATCTCTAATTGTCTTAGCAGATTATAATACTGTTTCTTAATTTTGAATTGAAATATACTGGTATAATTTTAAGACCTACTCCCTCATTTACTAAATGCTCTTTTTCTTTGGCGATCACTCGTAGCCAAGTAAGATTGTCTTTCATGAACAGGTCTTAACAGTGAGTCCATAAGTGAGTGTGGAGACCAATTCTGGACCCACACATCCTTCAAGTGGGGACATAGGTTTCCGGGCAGGAGTTGATCATGGTGAGGGTTTGCCAAATGTGCCTTCACCTTAGCACATTTATCCCTTTAGCCCTGAATCTGAGCGTCTTCAAAGTCCAAGGCACCTTTTGTAAAGGCAGTTCTCCAACCGGAGTACTAGAAGGCCAGTGTTTTCCAGTTGTTGGTGTTTCTACTACATTTTTTAAGATTTGCCTTGAGAGAGTCTTTAAACCTCATTTGTTGACCACCAGCATTACGCTTTCCATTTTTAAGTTCAGAATAGAGTAGTTGCTTTGGAAGACGAAAATCAGGCATCCAAACACCTTGCCCAATCCAACAAACTTGATGTTGAAGAATTGAGGCTTTGACACTGGTGATCTTTGCGTCTTCCAGTACACTGGCAATTAAATACACTCCCATGTTTTGCTTTATATTTAATTGGGAGTAAGTCCCATTGAACTCAATGGGCTTTACTTCTCAGATATGCATAGGACTGTGTTTAATATCTCTGAAATCAAATGTGGACATCTTTTAATGAGGATGTTACATATTGATGGCTCAAATAAGTTGAATGGGGCTTAGGCATGCTGAATACATGTCACAAATTCAAAGATTCAAGCATGAAAGTCCTTTCCTTAACTTGTTTTCAAGCATCATCCTTTCTTCCTGCAATAAGTAAAGCAAAGCTACAGAAACTGCGACCATTTGCATCTAAGGAAGAGATGTTTTGCTTTGGTGATATAGTTAATGAGTCTAAAAATATTCAGTATAATAATTCTGTCAAAGCCCCCACAGTCTCCTCAATGAGCAGAAGCCTGCAGGATTCCAATGGGGAGCCAAGTAATGAGCTCTCAGCATTCGCTTCTACACCGTCCAGGCGAAATATACTTGGGCCTCTATGGTTCCACATCATTAGCAACATGAAACAAAGACACATGCTTGACTTTAATAAGTGACTAAAGTTGCTGGGTTATTAGGCTGTTACTGCACATAAACTCTATTTCAGTATGACAAACCAGTTCCTTGCAAACAAAGGAGAGAGGAGGGAAAGGAAAGAGAGCTTTTGCAAACAGCATTTGGTATAATTTAATCTGTAAACAATTGAACAAGTCTTGGAAGATGACACAAGAAGTGATGGGTTCCTGACACAGAATCTCATGGGTATGTCACAGACTGCTGTGGTCTCACTGCAGGAGAGGATGGCTATGGTGGGCTGCAGTGATCAGACTATAGGCATATATGACTGAGTTTTAGTTGATAATCTTGCAAGACAGGAAGTGAACAAGCTCATCCCCACTGGGAAAGTTTTAGACATGATTAGCTTGAGCATGACCAAATAGGTCAATGTTATGATACTGTGCTTTCAGCAAAATTAAATTAAATTAAATTAAATTAAAAGAAGAAATGCATGTGATTTGTTTTTACTTCCCCTCATGCCTATACTATATTGGAATATACTGATTTTTCTGTTTAGAAGAATTAAACTATTGTTATTATTACTATTAATTACCTGCCCTTCACCTTTAAGGTTCCAGGGCAGTTGAACAGCATTAAAAACAATATTAAAAACAGTTTAAAGCAACTTATAATCACAAAAATAAAATAATAACATTGAGTTAAATTTTATGATCTCTTAGTATTCTCTGTTGTTTTTGTCCATGGAATTTCTTGGCAGGGATACTGGAGTGGCTTGCCCCTTCCTGCTCCAGGTGGATTTTAAGCAAGGTTATGCTTAAAATTCTACAAGACAGGCTTAAGCAGTATGTGGACTGAGAACTCCCAGAAGTACAAGCTGGATTTCGAAGGGGCAGAGGAACCAGAGACCAAATTGCAAACATGCCCTGGATTATGGAGAAAGCTAGAGAGTTCCAGAAAAAACATCTACTTCTGCTTCATTGACTGCGCAAAAGCATTTGACTGTGTTGACCACAGCAAACTATGGCAAGTTCTTAAAGAAATGGGAGTGCCTGATCACCTCATCTGTCTCCTGAGAAATCTCTATGTGGGACAAGAAGCTACAGTTTGTGCTGGATATGGAACAACAGATTGGTTCAAAATTGGGAAAGGATTACGACAAAGCTGTATATTGCCTCTCTGCTTATTTAACTTATATGCAGAATTCATCATGCGAAAGGCTGGACTGGATGAATCCCAAGCTGGAACTAAGATTGCCAGAAGAAATATCAACAACCTCAGATATGCAGATGACACAACTTTGATGGCAGAAAGTGAGGAAGAATTAAAGAACCTCTTAATGAGGGTGAAAGAGGAGAGTGCAAAATATGGTCTGAAGCTCAACATCAAAAAAACTAAGATCATGGCCACTGGTCCCATCACCTCCTGGCAAATAGAAGGGGAAGAAATGGAGGCAGTGAGAGATCCATGATCACTGCAGATGGTGACAGAATTAAAAGACGCCTGCTTCTTGGGAGAAAAGCAATGACAAACCTAGACAGCATCTTAAAAAGCAGAGACATCACCTTGCCAACAAAGATCCATATAGTTAAAGCTATGGTTTTCCCAGTAGTGATGTATGGAAGTGAGAGCTGGACCATAAAGAAGGCTGATCACCGAAGAATTGATGCTTTTGAATTATGGTGCTGGAGGAGACTCTTGAGAGTCCCATGGACTGCAAGAAGATCAAACCTATCCATTCTTAAGGAAATCAGCCCTGAGTGCTCACTGGAAGGACAAAGCTGAGGCTCCAATATTTTGGCCACCTCATGAAAAGAGAAGACTCCCAGGAAAAGACCCTGATATTGGGAAAGATTGAGGGCACAAGGAGAAGGGGACGACAGAGGATGGGATGGTTGGACAGTGTTCTCAAAGCTACTAACATGAGTTTGACCAAACTGCGGGAGGCAGTGGAAGACAGAAGTGCCTGGTGAGCTCTGGTCTATGGGGTCACGAAGAGTGGGACACAACTAAATGACTAAACAACAACAAACAGTATTTTCCGTATTTCAGTTTTTAATTTATTATACTAAAGTGTAGATATTTGGCTTTTATAGCAGTTCTAAAATATAGAAACAGAAGAACTACTACCGTATTACCATGATTAATATTTGATGGAAATAGGATTTATTTAGCAAAGTTTTTTTCAGAGTGCTTATTTACACTACCAACAAATCCTTCTGCACTTGTAGCCCTAGTTCTGCTGGATCTCTCAGTGGCCTTTGATACCACCAACCATAACATCCTTCTGGACTGTCTAGAGGAGCTGGGGGCACTCTTATACAGTGGTTCTGCTCCTTCCTCCTGGGCCATGTCCAGAAGGATGTTATGGTCCATGGTATCAAAGGCTGCTGAGAGATCTACATCTACATGAAGCTACTGGGAGAGATCATCAGGGAGTTTGGGCTGGGTGTTCATCAGTATGTGGATGATACCCAGCTCTACCTCTCTTTTAAATCAGAACCAGTGAAGGCAGTGAAGGCAGTGAAGGTCCTGCGTGAGTGCCTGGAGGCGGTTGGAGGATGGTTGGTGGTTAGCAGATTGAGGTTGAATCCTGACAAGACAAAAGTAGTGTTTTGGGGGGACAGGGGGTGGGCGGGGGTGGGCGGGGGACTCCCTGGTCCTGAATGGGGAAACTGTGCTCCTGAAGGAGCAGGTATACAGCCTGGGAGTCATTTTGGACTCACAGCTGTCCTTGGAGGTGCAGATCAATTCTGTGTCCAGGGCAGCTGTCTACCAGCTCCATTTGGTATGCAGGCTGAGACCCTACCTGCCCGTGGACTGTCTCGCCAGACAGCTTTTGGGTCACTGCAGGATGGAGATAGGAAAGGAGTACCAAGTCAGAAAAGGAGCTTATAAATTTAAGGCTCACTTTTGAGTGGTTTCACCTTTAGTAGAATTGTGCTGGCCAAGTAATGTCTGAACCGCCCCTAAACCAAGTTTACATAATTTAAAAAAACAGAAGTTAGATAGCCATGTATAATGACACACCAGAGACTTCATAAACCCTGTATATTTGGCCATCCCTGGGACTGTAGAAATAAAAGCTTCAAGCAACAATAAGTGGCTGGACTATATCCAAAATAGGCCCGATCACCAAGTGTGATTTCTCCATAAAGTGAGTATATTGAGAAGGGCTGTGATTTGTCAAAATCACATAGAATATTTTTGAAATGCAGGTCTATTGGCAACTTATGACACTTCACTAAATGCTACGTACTAAAATTTAGGTTACACTCCTGTTACTAAGTGTATTCTCCTGTTACTAAGACTGGCTTTCAGATCATGCAGGTAAATTGCCTTGAAACAGAGTATCTATTTATGTCTCCATGCACAATATTAAGAGGAGAAAAAAAAATATTTATTATGAAACCTACTCCAAGGTATTATAGTTATGTTTAAAAAAAAGAAAAAGCTGAAGCAAGCAATGCAGAATAGGAAAGACAATAGTTTCAAAATTGTGGAAAATCAAAGTAGACTTGAATTTATGCAAAGCTTACTCTTCAAACAAATGTCTTCTAGTGAAGACTCACAAAATGTTTCAACAGCAATAGCTGAGATGGACTCTGTGTTGTAATAATTTCGATACACTTGACTAATGCAGTTATTTTCAATGAGGTTGGCACAATGCCCATAGCTGTGAGCAAACAAATACAGCAAGAAAACCAGTTTAGTATCTTCCATTAATGCAACATGGTTTTGCTCTGTCCAGGGGTATTTCTTGGCCACTCTGTTTTGTTTTGCACTGATAAATTGGGAGGGGGGGTATCTGAATGCATTTTGTTAGATTTACCAGTGTATTTTATATAAAATGCTGGTGAGGCACAAACGTTTTAATCAAATTAGTATGCAACATAAGGCAGCTGTGTATTCAAATGGGTTTTTAAGCAATTTGGTTGTTTTCTTTATAATAACAGGAAAGAACATTTTGATTTTGAAGGTGACAGAGGCAATATTACCAGAATTAAACAATCTGAATTAGCTTTTTCATGAAATGTAATATGTTTTATGCTTTTAGATGGGACGCTCCAGTGCTTTCAGATGAGCCTTTCACTGTCACAGTCAATGGCCAGGAACAGAATAAGCTCTGGAGGTAGGATTATCCTCGAATTTAATTTTTTTTAAAGGAGGCTAATGGCAAATGTTTCTAGCAAACTTTAGGTGCATCTGCGCTATAACTAGAGAACCAAGACAGGCTATTAAAAGGAATGAAAAGGGAGGGCAAAGAAGAAGAAGAAAGTTAGATATTTTGCTTAGTTTCAAATGCCTGTGTAAAAGGGATGTAATCTCTTCATGCTTATCAAAAGACAAACAGCTTGACTCACACATACGTATTTTTAGATAGACAAGTGATACAAACAAATCTATTTGTAAAAAATGTGGAGAACATCAGAAAAGGCTATAAGACATATTTGCATATAAACTCAAGGTTTTCTCCTACAGCAGTAAAAATATATTTTACTGTAGTACTAAGTGACACCATGAGAGGGAAGTTGAGTAGTAAGTCCCTGCCCTTCTCCATTCCTCCAGTGTCCTAATTCTAAACATGAGAGATGGTATCCATGGAATCCAAAGGGAATTGCATGCCTGTAGTACGTTTAAGATCAGGATGCAAATTATCATTTCATTCAGTTTATATCCTACCCTTCTCCTAAACGAGCCCAGAGGCAATTTAAGAGTTATATACCTGGAAATTGACTGATTTGTTCTTTATTCAATCATTAATGTTCTCTTTCTTTAGACCACTTTGCCATTCTCTTTCCCCCATCCATCTCTTCCATCCCTCTCTTATGCTGGGAATATCCTCCCCCAAACTTTCACTGAACTGAAAGAGGCTGGATTAAGAATAAAAATCCTACATCCTATAATCCCCCATTAAATAAATTATAATTAAGAACACATGTTAATAGAAACATCCCAAATCAGACCATGGCCCATCTAGCTCACTTATTTATCTATGCTGACTGGCAGTGGTTCTCCAGGGTTACAGACAGGAGTCTTTATAGGCCCTCTCTGAAGATGCAGCCAGAAACTGACCCTGGGAACTTCTGCATACAAAGCATGAGCTCTGCTACTGAACTACGGCCCTTCCCTATAATATCTAACAGCTGCTTTTAACACAACCTATTTACTCCAGCACACACTTTCTCCATCATTTGGGAAGCAATATATCTAAAATCACATTGGGAAACCATACTATCATCATGTAGTCTTTAGACCATGTCGCCATCATCATCTATGAAACTCTGCCTGTCAATCAAGTAAGAATTGTATGTAAGGTTTTCTACAGTTGTAAGAGCCATATGACTATCCGTTTCAGAGCAACTTCTCCAGTCAAGTGTATATTTTAATCAGAAGCTGACTAGAACAGCATATTTTTATATATTCCAACAGTTTTAAAATATCAGTCCTCAATCTCATCTGAGAACTATCCATATGGTTCTACACTCCCGAGATATATGTGTCCTGACAGAAAGTACATTCCAAAATTTCTAACAAGCACAGATTGTGAAAAGATGCCACGACTTTACCTATATCCTTCTGACAGGTCAAAATAGTGTCTTTAAAGTACAGCTAATATGATAAATACCCCTAATGGTGTTTTACTTTTCACTTCATCACTTCCTCATTTAAATCATGGGTTGCCAAAGAAAGGCTTGTGGTTTGATTGGGGCTCCTAAAATGTTTTTGTATGGCCTCCCATAACATATTACAAGTCTGAGTATGCCGATGGAAATTTAGTTGAAAGTTCCAAATTCATAAATCTCACATTTTCAAACTTAAGTTTTCAAACATTTCAAACACTGGGCGAAGGCGAAGCCAAGCCTGTGCTAATGGTGCCGCATAGGGTCCAGGGGGCTGTGCGTGACCACGCAAAGGGCGCCCCCCCATTTAATGGGGGGAACCGTTATTCTCGATAGCTACAGATTCTAAATGCTTGAAGAAGCCTATGTTGTTGGCGCAATACAGGCAAATAACTAGATTTATGTCAGCAGCCTCACTGAGGGGAAGAGTAAAGAAGATCACATGTGATAACCTGGCATGAACAGGACTTTAAAGAAAATGTTGTATGAAAACAGAATGAACACTATAATATGGTGAAATAGTAGGCTGTTGCATAAATTGTTGTAACCCATCTCAAATGGCAGCAGTAGTTGACCATAAATTTTAGATTAATGTGCATGCATGTATGTATGTATGTATGTATACGTGTGTGTGTGTGTGTGTGTGTGTGTGTGTGTGTGTGTGTGTGTGTGACACAGTAGTGGGAGATGGCTCAAGCAGAGTTTCTTTTCTAATACAGTCAAGGATCACAGGATGCAATTATTAAGTTTGGATTCATCTGTGCAATCATGCAAGAGTCAGTGTATTAAGATAAATTCTTTTCTGTATAAAAAGTGGAATGAAAGTGAATTTTGGTTTATTCAACCCTTCTTTGCATTCTACATGTGCAACAAATTAAGGGTGTTACCTACCTTTTTTCAAAACTTCAAAGACCACTCTATATTAATACTTCTCCCTTGAAATGCTCACAAGAAAGTGTCTTTTACAAAAGCCAAATGTTCAAAGGAATAGATTTGTAGAAAATAAGTGGGAAAGGGACCAAGTGTTCTCCGGATTAATATATAATTACTTTTTTCAGAGTTGTGCGTGTCATGATGCTTAGCAGTTTCCCTACTCTCCTAATGGGTCTAAAGACATGCATATTTACCTGGGAGTAAGTCTTATTGAACTAAATGGGACTTATTTCTGCAAAGACATGCATAAGATTGCATTGTAAATTATCTTTCCTACTTCGATCATTGCCACAGTTTAAGAAATTTTCAATAAAATACATACAAACCACTTGGGATGTTTTACTGTTTAAAAAGTGGATTGTAAGGATTGGAAATACTGTAAATAAGCAAAAATGCAAAGTCTCTTTTCAAAAACAGCCAACATACTATTAAAATATTTGTTTCTATAGATAACCTCCAAGCCAGTCAATTTCAACCATATTTTTAAAGATGGGTTGAAACAAGGGAAACTCAGATTCAGAAGTATTTTGTTATACCTATTTTAAACCTTTTAACAGCACTCAAGAAGGCTGCTGTTTAAACTATTTTAATCTGGCAGTATTACCATGCCAAGAAAACTCCATGGACAAAGACAACAGGCATATAAAAGTTATGACGCTGGAAGACAGGAGTGCCTGGCATGCTCTGGTCCATGGGGTCACAAAGAGTCAGACACGACTAAAAGACTAAACAACAACAATTACCATGCCTCCTCATTTCTCTGCCCATACCAGATGTAGGGACATAGGGATCTCTCTTGGCTCATCCACACTCACTCGTGGAGGAAGGGGGGTGAGGGTGCGGTCCACCCCAGGTGTCATCCCTGAGGGGGGGTGACATTGCTGCCCCGCCCCCCTGGGACACTCGCCCCACCCCTGGGTGGACAGCTAGCTCTGCCTCTATCCATGTCCTGTGGTTTATTCAGTTTGGTCTGTGACTTCTAAGCATGGGTCCAATAGGTTTTTACTTTTGTCCTGCCAGTTTTCCTGGGGAAAACACTGAATGGGGAAAATATCAATCTGCAGAAAATCTTATTGACATTTGGTTTGATGCAGCAGTTAGCAGTGGGTTTTCCTGGAGAAAGCAGCAGGGGGGACAGGGACGGCAGAAAAACCTCTCGGACCCATGCCAAATGGAAGCGTGGATCAGAATAACATAAGCAATATTCTATTGTCTAGAGCACTTCTTCTGTTTAATTCACTATATTCTGGTGTTAATTGCTAGAGCATTTCTTTATTGAAAGAGAATAAAGGGTGTTTTGGGGTATAATAAACTTTTAGTGTATACAGTAGCACTAAACAAAAGGACAAAAAGCGATGGAAAACAGACTCAGCACTGATTAATACTGCAATGAATACATTGCGTAGTGCCGTTAGAGGTAACTGTGGGTTTCTTGGCTAGATTATTATATAAATACAGTTCAGTTAACAAGCAGAAGTAGAGAAAGGTAGATGAAAAATGGGAAAGATTTAATAAGAGAGCTTTGAATAAGGATTTTTAAGTGAAACTAAATTTTGTTATATGCAAAAGCTTGAGATGTTCTCTCGATCTGCAATACTTTTTGTATCAAGCATGCCAGTGCACTCTTTTGATTCTAATATGAAACTACAGTAAGGATCATTGCACTAATGCATGAAGATTTGTGATAATGTTGCAGAAATTTTACTATCAAAACTGAACTGCAGTGTAATGACTTTTGTTATCATGGTTTCTAATAACTATTCAGCATGAATTGACCCTACATATGTTCTGCTGCAATACTATGGCCACCACTCTGAAAAGGCTGAAGAGAAGTCTTTGAGCAAAAGAAAATTCATATGAAATGTGTGCCATACAATATTAGTATCCCTGTAATCATGACAACCAAGACTAGAATTGGAATATTTTCTTCACTATTTCTTGTCTCACCATTCCAACTGCCTTTCTCTTTGTTCATAGCCTGATCTTTGTCTTCCCTCCTCCAACTGCACCCCCTAGCTCATATCCTTTCATCTACTTGTTTTTCTACAATGGCTGCTTTATACACTATACCTGATCCTCTTTCTCTGTACTGGTATATGATGGTAGGAGGCGTGGACCATGTACGATAGAAAGCTGAATCATACACAATAAAATGGAGGGAGAGGTGACAAAGAGAAGCGTTCCTGATGTAGCTTCAACAATGCTAATAAAGTCACAAAAGAGTTTCACAGTAGAGATGAGCTCCCATCCATCTAAAATGAGCATGTCAGCATTCAAATCTTGAGTCATACAAAATGAAATTGAAACCTAATTTTGATCATGTATTTTTTAAGGAAGACAACTCTGTGCATCTGGGAAAGGGTGAACATAGAGTGATTTTCTCCCTGAACATTCATGTCACTGTGATGTATATGTGCAGTAAGCAACTACAAAAATCATTACAGTGATACTCCCACAAAATTGATTTTCTGTTGCAGTTGTAAGTCACTTATTAGCAAAAATCTGAAGAAAAATACACCTTTTAATAGGAGCAGTATATAACCAGTTTCATTTCTTGTTCTACTGTAATTAGTACAAATATTATT
This sequence comes from Podarcis bocagei, assembly GCF_964188305.1. Lineage (NCBI taxonomy): Eukaryota > Metazoa > Chordata > Lepidosauria > Squamata > Lacertidae > Podarcis > Podarcis bocagei. The sequence continues at coordinate 50,414,930 of NC_138133.1, forward strand.
TATGTGCTGATTTTGTGTGTATAATTACATTATCAAAAGAATTTTTCAGCTACCTTTGTAATTATCCAATTTGGATCCTTAAATAGCCATGCTTTCCTGGTTGATGTACCTTCTGGTGCATAAGAAGAGTGCACACAAAGACAGTACAAATTTCCTTAAGATTTTTAGTAGTGCAGTTCTTCATATTTTTTCCAAAACCAGTCAAGATTCTCATAAAGCACATTAATATAGAGTTATAGACTACGCACCTTGTGATACATACACCAGCCTCTTCCAATTATCCTATACAGTTGCACACAGAAAGGATAATTTTAAACAACCTCCCACTTTAGATTTTTAAATTGTTTTATACCTCTGGCCTGTTACATCTTTAGTTTCTTTCCTGATCAATTTTCATTGATTTTTCACAGTTGTGCAGTGGTGATAGTCACATGCAATTTGATCTTATTAAAGGCTGTGACAGCCCTTTGGCATCTTGGACCCATTATGAACACCAATCCTAACAAATCAAAGCAAGTCTTTATATGGAGCTTGAGCCAGAGGGCTCATCTTGCAAAAAGCAAGCGTCTGCATGTGTACAGTGAAGCTTCTGACCTTTCATTTTCCAACAGCATCTCAAGCAGCATCACAGATAGCTTTTGAGACACCGCAAGCACACAAGCTCAAGTTCTAATAAATGTATGGGTTGCTGTTACGAAATGAAAGTCAGAAGTTCCACTGCATCATGTGGCCTCTTGGAATGCTGCAATGATGGCCAACAAGTCAAGTTTATAATGGGAATTTTCAGGAAAAAAATAATTCCAAGCAAATTACCTTGCATAATAATTTCACTTTTTAACAGGAGAAAGTTGCGATCATTGTTTTCCAGAAAGAACTTCCCTCGTTGATCTACTTAATACAGAGTTATACAAACATTTCAGTGTAATGAGATGTAGGCTATTAGGTGAGTGGGATATTATGAATCCTCAGCAAAGCAGTGCTTGATGGGTTCCTCACCCGGTATTTGAAATTCTTGTGGTGTTGAACGGAGTATGATTTCAGTGTAATCAGAGGACCATTTCATCACAAATCAGCACTCTTCCTGATTACCATACTTCACCTGACTGTGGACTGAACCATATTGTTTGACAATATATCTGAGGCTATGAAGCTGGGTCACAGAATCATAGAATCTTAGAGTTCGAAGGGACCCAATGGTCATCTAGTCCAACCCCCTCCAATGCAGGAATCTCAGCTAAAGCATCCATGACAGATGGCCATCCAACATTGAACAGCTGTGAAACAGTGGGGGAAAGGTGCCCCCCCCAGTAGTACAGTGGTACCTCGGGTTAAGAACTTAATTCATTCTGGAGGTCTGTTCTTAACCTGAAACTGTGCTTAACCTGAAGTACTACTTTAGCTAATGGGGTCTCCCGCTGCTGCTGCTACGCCGCTGCTGCATGATTTCTGTTCTCATCCTGAAGCAAAGTTCTTAACCCGAGGTACTATTTCTGGGTTAGCGAAGTCTGTAACCTGAGGCATCTGTAACCCGAGGTACGACTGTAGAGGAGCAATGAATGGGAGCAGGTAGTTTAAGCTTTCTTTTGTCCTCTTTTTCGTCTCTTACTACCTTTCTACCCTGCTTCCAACCCACTTTTTCCTATGGTGCAGAAAGCACTAGTGACTCACTATTGCTGATTATCTGAGAAATGCACAAAGCCTTAGCTGCTGCACCAGGCTAGGGAATCCATGCATTTGCATGCATGAATCTTCATCCAGGAAGGGATATGAATGTAGAAGAATTTTCTGCACTTACTAGTTTTCATTTTTTGTATGGCTCTCTGTTAGAGCAGGTCATTTGCCTTGCATTAAACAAAAGGCAACTTCTATAGAAACATTAAAGCAGAGCATGATCTACGCAAAAAGGCATGCAAACAACAAACGGAATGAATGCTAAGCTTTTGAAGATCCTCGATAGAAAAATACTTTTGTTAAAGTAAAGAAGTAAAAATGTACAGGATGGAAAATATAAAGAAGGAAGACATGGAAGACATCACATAGGATGTTCCAGGAACTTAACAACTTATTTGAAAACATTATTAAACAGTACTAATTAGCAAATAGAAAATAAGCAATTAAGAAACCGAACCCATTATTATCATACCTGCTGCTGGTCTCTTAATCTTGATTCAGCTCTAACTTTATGATCATAGAAGTCTGCAAGTTCATTTTTGTCATTTAGATAGCATAACTGAAGCATCTGATATTCTTGTGCTAAACGCAGATTTTCATCCTCTGAAAACTCCAGAGATTTCTAAAGGGAGACATTTTTTATTAACATTACAAACCATTTATAAAGCTATGATTTCATTCCAAAACTTCTCAATAAGATTCATTTTTACTAGAGTTGTATTCTGTTGCACTGTACAGAATACTGCATATGCTTTGTATGCCTAAGGACTAATAATAATAATAATAATAATAATAATAATAATAATGTGCAAAGAAATTACTGTACAATGAGTGAAAGGAAAACAGTTCTTATATGTTCCTTTTCTGAATTAAAAAAATGCAGTGAAGCAATTGGCTAAGCTGCACATGAATGGCCTGATTCAGCAAGGGAGATTTGTGTGTGCAGCCATTATAGATGTGCATCACGATACGCATCTGGTGTTCTCTGATATTAATGGATGTGTCTGATACATTCCCACCCAGGAACGCACATGCCTACCCAGGGCCACTAGACACATACAATATAGTGCAGTAAAGGGATTAATTGCATCTGCAACAATGTAGAAAAGGGCTGCAGGAATGTATCTCTTTCCCCAAATACATGTGGCAGAATGCCACCACCTGCGGTGACTACAAAGAAGCATGTGTACATCCTCAGAAATGACACTGTAGTTTGTCAGCTGCTTTCCCAAAGGATGGCATGCCACTCCTTATATTCTTATAAGAATATATGCATTTCAGTATTATATAACAATATTCTTGTATTAGTTCTCTCAGTACATGGGATTTCCAAATTAATCAAATTTAGCTAATGGGAATGTACTAAGGTTTGTTTACATGACTAAATATAGGCTGAAAGGGAATTTGGGAGACTAGATTGAGATTTCTGTGAATCTGTACTGTCTGTGTGCTTTTTTTGCAAAACTCCACTTCTACTATCCCTACCAACAGAAAACGACCCTCTAAATGCTGACCTGGATTTCATGTAGAGAGGCTAAAAGGAGGCAAACAATTAATATAATTAAATAACTTCTTTTTCTTTTTCCTAATACACAATTGACATGGATAAGTGAGTTCTTCAGTACAGCAGTCTTAAGAAGCTTAGACAGAAAATTCTATCTTTGATTCACTTCCCTTCTCTGGAAGGAGTAATATTTGAGGAAGATAGATATTTGGTGGTGAACTTACATTCACACAGAAAAGTAGCATGTCAGGAAGGAAGGTGAGGTAATTTTTTTTCCATTTTGTTTAGTTTGTTTTATCTGTATGAGCTGCAAATTACAGTCCATAGTAGTGCAGCCCAGACAGAGGTTATCCCCCCTCAATTTCTTTACTTTTTTGTTTTGTTTCTTTGGTAAGCCATGCCAGAGGGTGGCAATTCATACTGAGACTCAGACACCAGGGTAAAAGAGTTTAGACTTTCTCTCCTTGCCATTTTACACATGTAAATTGCAATGGGACAAATAGCTTTGAGGGGGAAACGGCCTTGAGGAAAAGAGTTAATCCACCACTGCATCCAGTACTGCAATTACCACTTGAATCTCAACTGTATATATGCTTCTTACAAAAATGTAAAAGACTGGATGTCTTATCATGGATCTCATCTACTTGACTCTTAAATATGGCAATAAAAAGAATGCAAAAATATCAGGGAAAGTTGATTCTCTCTCTGCAAGAATAATATAAGGTAAAGGTAAAGGGACCCCTGACCACTAGGTCCAGTCATGGCCGACTCTGGGGTTGCGGCACTCATCTCGCTTTATTGGGCAAGGGAGCCGGCATACAGCTTCCGGGTCATGTGGCCAGCATGACTAAGCTGCTTCTGGCGAACCAGAGTAGCGCACGGAAAGACCGTTTACCTTCCCGCCGGAGCGGTACCTATTTATCTACTTGCATTTTGGCGTGCTTTCAAACTGCTAGGTTGGCAGGAAAGAATAATATAGGACACAACATTTTTTATAGCAATCTCACTTTTACTGAAGTCCTGATGGTTTACATTATAATGGTGACATCTAGCACAAGCAATTAACATTTATATAGTAATCACAGTATTAGAAAATCAGTTAACTATTAAGAATGTTGGGGAGATGGTATTTATATATAAAGAGTAAAAGGTCAACATTTTCATTGCAAACGGGCTAGGGAAATGAGGTTCTCACAATGCTTTGAGAACAAAAGAAATGAAGACTGAAGCATACAGTTACCCAAAAGTTAGAAAACCTTTATCTGAAAGTTGCCACTATCTTTAGCTCTGTTTTAGAAATTCACAGAGAAAAGGGGGCTTTCAAAGGTGGATCAGGAAAGCCCTCCAAGAAACTTAGGTTGCACTAGGGAGTAAGCTCCAATGAATGTAGTGGGGCCAAAAAAATATTCATAAGGTTGCACTCTTAAATTCATGGCAATATATAAGGGAAAATAACCTAGAAAAGCCCACAGAATTTGCTCCTTATCAGCTTATTTGGCAACAAATGTGTAGTTGTGCTAATTTGTTGAGTGCAATGGAGGTATCTTTTCTCAAGGAACAAATTCTACTTGGGAAATATTGCATGGTCCCTGCATTCCAATCTCAGTTTGTTGTATCCTTTCCTCTGTTAGTAGGGTCACTGTAGTCTGGAGAGCTGTGCAGAATGTTGGTAGTACAAATGTCACTACCAGCTTTTGGATAATGGCTATGTCTTCACTGGTGCTGTATGACAAAACTCTATCACAGAGTTCCCTGGGGAGAGGGATTGATTGTTAAACCACTCTGTGAGGGGGAAAGGGGTCTCCAAACAACTTTCGACACCTTTGACAAACTGCAGTTCCCAGGATTCTTTGGGTGAAGTAATGACTGCTTAAAGTGCTATGATACCGCTTTCTGTGTAATGAAATACGAAAAGGGAGAAAACGCACTACATTGGGAAGGGAACATAGCTCAATAGTAGAGCACCTATTTTGCATGGAGAAGGTGCCAGGGTCAGACACTGACACATGCAGTTAAAACAATCGGGTAGTAGATAGTGAGAAGGAGCTCTTCTTGGGAGGCTGGGTAGCTGTTGTCAGTCAGAGTTGGCGGTACTGGGATAGATGGAGAATTGTTAAGACACCTAACTAACAACCATGAAATGACATATATTTGAAGCAAAAGTATCACGTCCTCTATGCCACATTCACACAACACAGAAAGGAACAAGTCTGTACAAGCTGTCACTGCCATTGATTGTCAGTACACCTGCTGGCCATGCCCCCTTTTATCTGTGTGTTCAGCATTAGTTTGAAATCTTCCATGTGATCAGGAACTGTGAGAAAGTCAGGGTTCTTGCACATGTGGAAGAGCTGTACGTACATTTCACATTCATGTAGAACATATGGACATGTGTGTGTTATATACTTTTAAACCATGAACTGCTCCAGGGTGCAATAGTCATCCATGCAAAAGGAAAGTGATGTGCAAGACCACGGAATCTTGTCCTATGGAAACTTGGAATGATACTCTAAATTCACTGCAGCTGCACATTGCATGGGGCAGAATGGTAGTGGGGGCAAACTGTTCTTCAGGGACGGCTGCTCTCCATTAATGATCTATTTACTTAGTAACTCCACCATCACAGAAACCTGAACAGAATGTTGGTTTATGGGAGCTCTGTTGGTTCTGTGATAGTTTATAATGAGGGCTCCAAAAAGCTGCGAATGGCAGGCAGGGAGGGTACCGCTTGTGCAGTTTTACGTGGGTGTGTCAGCTTTTATTGGACATTACCACAGTTGCTTCTCCTTTCCTCAAGCAAGGAAGCAAACCACAGAACAACAACCTTGGCATTTCGTCCAGACCAGCATCTGTGGTTCACTTCTCTGAAAACCACTATCTGAAGTCAAAATTTGTTCTTGGGTTTCTGTTTGTGGTTTGTTTGGAGAAATAAGCCATAAATGTTGCTTCAGATGTAACACTAAGATAACCACTCAGTGTTTTTCCTCTCCACTTAGTGCAAGAAGGAGCAAAGTGGGAGTACTTCAACTGCATGCACTAGCAGACATCTTATGCAGAACCTAATTTAACTAACTATGGTTATTTATTTTAAATATGTATAACCCACCATTCATCACAATCATTTCAGAGTGAGGTACACCTTTAGCACCTATAACAATCTATAGTAACAGCAAGAAATAGTTAAAAGCAGTGAATGTTAAACCAACAGAATGGTATCTACTTTATTCTCAAATGCTTGAGTAAATAGACCTGTTTTAAACTGGTGCAGAAATGGAAGTCAGCACCAGTTTGGGTTAGTGACTTTGCGTTATGTGTGCATAAGGCCAGTTAGCTGTAGTGGAACAATTGTTCTTAAAAAAAAAATTCCATAGGGGTTCTGGAACAAACTGCTTATGGGAGGGAAGCAGCAGCTCCAAATGTGGATTTGTTTTCCAAACTCCAGCTAAAGAGCTACAGAATAAAAAATATTTGACTTTAGGATTGTAATTATTGCTGTGATTAATAAATGTTATAATCTTAGAAGAGCAATTCACTACACATTCAAAAATACATTTTCTAGAAAACTGTTTTCTAATTTTAATGAATACTGTGACAAATAATTAACTTCCTTTTCTACAAAAAGAAATATAAAATCCACTTTGTAGGATCATTTGTCCACATAAGCTTCCAGAATACCAAGGCTTGTTAGAGTTCGAAGGATTGCTATCCTTGTAGTTTTCATTTTAAAAAGTGGTATAAAACATTGTAGTGATTAGAACACACCTAAAACATTACTCTCATTGAATCGCTTAATGTTTGTAAGCATTTTCAATTCTGAAGAACAACTCAGGAAGCAACCTTGCTGACAGAGTTTCTGACTCATCAAAATTATGTCCTTTATTTCACTGACAAGCCATTTTGCTTGAGCAAACCACTCAGTAGCAATGGACGTGGCTGACACCCAGTGGTCTTCCAGGTAAGAATTTAAAATAAACACACACACACACACACACACACACACACACACACACACACACCCCACACAGAGCACTACTAGAACAACTTTGTATCTATTTACACTTCAGAGCTCTTAACTACTACATATTCAAGATGTAATCTGTTCTCTGGTTTTTATCTTTTTTCAAATGGAAGGCTAAAATATAAAAACCAATGTCTGAAACACCTGTTAAGGTTTTTGCTTTGCGCCTTTTGCATATCCAGCTAATTTATGTTCACATAATTGAGATGGTATGCACAACTTTATTAATGGTTTAACATTTGTTCCACAAATTATTGCAATCATTGATGTACTATCATCATGAAAGATTAGAACAGAATTTGTCCATAAAGTTGCTTATGAAACAAAATTAAACAGTGCTGATATACTCTCTATTTAAATAAGTCTAACAATATTAGGTAGATCTGAAGATGAAGAAAAAACTTTTACATACAGTTTGATACAGTGATACAGTTTGTGATAGGCTTTCTGTACGGCACACACAAGATCACAGTTTGGTGGCAAACACACCATACATTTAAAGCATCTGACTGCTCCCAAAGAATCCTGGGAAGTGTAACTCACAGAGCTACAATTCCTAGCACCCTTACAAACTGCAGTTCTTGGGATTCTTTGGTAGAAACTAGTGTACACAGCCTTTGTGGTTTCATATTCACATTTGCTAAAAAAGAATTAGAATCCCTCCTTCAGCCAGAAGAGTGCAATGCAAAGTGGAAAATAAACTCTCATTACATGTTGTTGTTGTTGTTTAGTCGTTTAGTCGTGTCCGACACTTCGTGACCCCCTGGACCAGAGCACGCCAGGCACTCCTGTCTTCCACTGCCTCCCGCAGTTTGGTCAAACTCATGCTGGTAGCTTCGAGAACACTGTCCAACCATCTCGTCCTCTGTCGTCCACTTCTCCTTGTGCCCTCAATCTTTCCCAACATCAGGGTCTTTTCCAGGGAGTCTTCTCTTCTCATGAGGTGGCCAAAGTATTGGGGCCTCAGCTTCAGGATCTGTCCTTCCAGGGAGCACTCAGAGCTGATTTCCTTAAGAATGGATAGGTTTGATCTTCTTGTAGTCCATTGTGAGGATGATAAAAAGTAACTAATCTGCTTTTAATTATTTTGGTCATGTGCTTCTAGTTTGGCTTGGTTAATCTGTGCACAAGAGAATGCTCTATCAATATGACAAACTAGTTTCTTGCACAGTACAGTAATCACCTCAGTTATTCAAATCTCCTTAGCTGATTAAATCAGGAATGGGGAGCTCCTAATTTGTCCCATGAAGCCATTTCTTCAAGCCACACCATCCTGCACCACACGTCATGTCATATGATGTCATTTGTGGGGCAGGTAAGGAGACAGCTCCTGATTGTTCCTTGGCAGGAGCACATTTTCCATTCAACACCCTTTAAATCTGGTGTCAAATGCAAGCTCCCAATTGGGAGCTCCAAAGTGTAGCTAACCACTGTCAAAAGTGATCAACATTGATGGCAAGCCCAGCTGGGTTCTGTTGTACTTGGGAGTTCTCAGTCAGGAGCTCTCATCTGCAGCTGGTCACAGGTGAAAACAAAACTTGCAGTTGGCAAATCCCATTTTCAATAAGAATCTTATGCTGAGTTCAAGTTGGGAAGCAAAGGGAAAATGCCATTGCAGGTAGTTTGAAGATATGCTTGCAAATGGAAAAAAAGAAAGAATAGTTTTCTTTGAAGTTGGGTTACTTGAATGACAGGTGGGAAGCCCTGTTCACCTGTCAAAAGTGGCCTGTGGGACAATTCAGGATCTGGCCCATTAACCAGGTCCTGTTCCCCACCCCTGGATTAGATCCTGCAGATGAAAAATGGGGGTGGGGTGGGTTTGGAACTAATTACATTAATTTAAAGAATTATACGATGTTTTCTTATTTTATATATATATATATTTATTTAATAACAACATACAGACAAAGGGACATACACAACACATTCATATACATTAGCTACATAACACACAACACTTACTGACTTCCCTTCATCTCGGTTTCGGAATATATTATAGGAATTTTTCTATCTGCAGCTTCTTTTCCTAAGAAAGAAATTTTTTCATCACAAGTGTTCTATCACACCTACTGTGATTTTTAAGTTTTTTTAACCTCTGTTTCCATGTATGCCATGAATTTATTCCAATCTTTATTAAACTTCGTATTTTTTTGATTTCTTATTTTCTGTGTCATTTTTGCCAATTCTAAATAATCAAGTAGTTTAGATTGCCATTCATTTATAGTTGGGATTCTTGTTGTCTTCCAGTTCTGCGCTATTAGGGTTCTGGCGGCCACTGTCGCATACAGAAAGAGTGTTTGGTCTTCCTTTTTTATTTCCCCTCCAATTATCCCCAGCAGAAAGGCTTCAGGTCTTTTTATAAAGGTATATTTAAAGATTTTTTTAGTTCGTTGTAAATAGATTCCCAAAATTTTTTACTAGGCTCGCACAACCACCACATATGATAGAACTCGCCCTCCTTGCTCTTGCATTTCCAACATAATTTGTCGCCAGTTTTATATATTTTTCCCAATTTTACGGGCGTTACATACCACCTGTACATCATTTTGTACATATTTTCCCTGAGTGCTGTACAAGCCGAGAATCTCATGCCTTTATTCCATAGTGCCTGCCATTTAACAAACTCTATATTATACCCAAAGTCCATTGCCCATCTCACCATCACCTCTTTTACTTCTTCATCTTTGGTGTCCCATTCGAGCAACAGGCTATACATTTTCGATAGGAGTTTTGTTTTACTTTCTAATATTTCAATCTGGAATCTAGATTTTTTCTCCCTTATCCCATTTTTTTTATCCTCAGTCCAGATAGAGTTGATTTGATGAAATTGAATCCAACCTGTCAATTTGTTCTTTATTTCTTCATATGGCCTGATCCTCCAACAAGTCTCTGCTCTTACTAATAAATCTTCGTAGGTCCATCTTTCTCCTTCGATATTTATTTTTTTTATTGTCAGGATATGGATTGGCGAAAGCCACCAAGGGGTATTCTGCTCCAGTAATTTTTTATTTCTTTCCCACACCTCCAGCAGTGGCCCTCTGAAGATATGGTTAGAGAATCCTTTATGGATTTTTCCTTTGTTACGCCATAGGTAAGCATGCCAACCGAATCTTAGATTAAATCCTCCTAAATCCAACAGGTCTTTATTTTTAAAAATAATCCAGTCCTTGACCCAACAGAATTATAGGATGTTTTCATAGACTTGAATGAATGTTATTGAACTGAATACCTGAGCAATATCTGTATGCCTTTGAGAGTTAGCCACCCATTTAGAGTTACTTATGAGTAGTCCTATTGCTGTTAATCCTTTGAGCATATGATCACCTGCTTGTTCAATCTCCTAATTAAAAGGTAAAGGGACCCCTGACTATTAGGTCCAGTCGTGACCGACTCTGGGGTTGCGGCGCTCATCTCACTTTATTGGCCGAGGGAGCCGGTGTTTGTCCACAGGCAGCTTCCAGGTCATTTATCTACTTGCACTTTGATGTGCTTTTGAACTGCTAGGTTGGCAGGAGCAGGGGCCGAGCAATGGGAGCTCACCCCGTCACAGGGATTTGAACCGCCGACCTTCTGATCGGCAAGTCCTAGGCTCTGTGGTTTAACCCACAGCGCCACCCGCGTCTCTAATCTCCTAATTAAAGATGACAAAATCTTATAGTGACCATTTTTATTCCTCAATGAACTGGTTATGTAAGTTTATCTGAGGGCAAAAATATACAGAGGATTATAACATGAGTTTATTCATGAATTGAATTGACTACCTAAATGTTTTAATAAATCAATGAACTGATAATTATTTACTACACACACCGCCCAGTCACTTTGGTGCTGCTCACACAGCAATTCTGACTTCACCCTCAGAGGCGCACACCATTGTCTCTCGAGCTGGGATGTTCCAACCAATGAAAAGTGAATAGATTAATTAAAATCTGACTGGATACAGGATGAAACATGTGTTATGATAACATTGGGGTTGGTACAGTCCTATGGTTCTAGTGTTATTCCTATTATCTTTATTTTGGAAATGCTTACTGATTAGAATATATCTTTAAGAACAATCCAATGAATGAGTAGAGGTAAAACCAGCAATACCTTCTCCAAAAATAATATGACAAGAAAGCACAAGAAGATACAGATTGTGGCAAGCCAATAGTCACTGCAGATATGAGGAAATCACTTTCAATGGAATTTCATAAATTTGAAAATGAAATTAAAACTTTTAAGAGGAAGATAATTACGGTCATTAATGATGCAGAAAATAATACATTGACTTTATTAGAGAATAAGTTAATTGATTGTGAAATAAATAGGATGCACCAGGGTGGCATGACTAACTAAAGTCCATTGATTTCAATGGGCCTAGTCTGAGTATGAGTAACATTGGCTATTACCCACTAAGTAATAATTAGAACTGCAGATGCAGTTTAATTGTTTTTACAGAACTTACAATCAGATGAGGTAGTTGGGGAGGAACTAAAAAATATAAACACAAAGTGAATAACATTACTGACTTTTAGTTATAAGGTAGGAAACCAATGTTGTAATGGAGGAGAGCACCACCCTAGCAACAGAAATGTCACTGTTTATAAATGTAATGAAGGAGAGATCAATGTAAGAGCTTATAATTGCAGTCAAATCAATTAACTCAGGTAAAACACCTGGACCAAAGGGGAAGGAGTAGATGACCCTTGGGTCCCTTCCAGCTCAAAGATTCTATGATTCTAACAACTAAATTCTATAAGCCCCATATTGAATAGCCCCAATTTCAAAGGAATTATTATTCCTTTATTATTTAAAGGGGAAAATTCAAAGTAAGAAGCTTCTTGAAACACAGAGAGATGCAAGGATAATAGTAATTTTAAAAGCAAATACAGTTGCAGATATTGCAGACCAATCTCAGCATTGAATAAAGACAACAATATTTTAGCAACACTTTTTATGTTTCTTAAAATGTACTAAATATTCTTTTTAAAAAATTGGCCACATTCTTGACAAATAGATTATATGAAGTTGTAGATAATTACATCAAAAAGTCCAAAATGGATTCATTAAAGGAAGACAACTCACAGATAACACAACATTGTGAATGCAGAGAAAGTGTTTGGTTTAAAAAACTTTTGAGCCTCTATCCTCTTGTATCCTGTCCTGCCTCTCATGTGAAGTGCCCATTTTGTCCTCCCAACTTCCTGTCAAGACCGATGTGGTTGAGACATAGAGACTTCTGCAAGACCATATAGCAAATGCCATGTCTGAGTGAGGATTTGAACTTATTTTTTCCTTCTCCACACCAAGGACTCCCAGAGCTTCTTTGCTTTCCCCTTGCTGTCTATTTCTAGTATTCATTCCTCCACAGTTATCTTTTTTCTAGTTCCTTTTCAACTAATTTTCAAGAGTTCTTTCCTACTGTGATAAGGCCAACTTGTAGACATGTGCATTCACTGTTGATACAATGATACATTGTTAGAGTTCAGATGCTATGGGGAAAGTGCTAAGAAAGCAATGTGTCTCCATCCCAATCACTAGGAGGGGGTCACCTCATTTGGGGCTAAGGGAGAAGGTTTTATCCAGCCATGAGATGAAAGTAGAAATCAGTAACAGCTAAAACATTGCACTAAGATGTTCTTTCACTTTGTGAGATTTGTGAAAGAGTGAGCTGATCTTGCAATAACACTTGAGATTACTGCCTCTTCCCCTTTTGTCATTTTAAGGGGCATCCAGAAGTCACACCCCGTGCAACTGTACAGTAAGTGAGCCACATGGCACCTGCAATTTTCTTGTTCAGCACTTATCTGTGTGCTTGTAAAACTCAGGAGTGTACGCCCCATTTGGGTGCTCAAACTTTCAGTTATTAGTAAGGCAAGCAAAGACAAGTTGTAGGCAAACAGAAATATATGAACACAAATTATATATAAGAATTATCCATAAAAATAAAAAAACTTGACTAATACAAGAAATAAAGCATACATAAAAAACAGAATCTTAGATCCTGAGAGAGGCTATGTGGCCTTGACTAATTTGAGCAGCCTTCACTTTGAATTTAGCCCTATTAAGCTTAACAGAACTGTTGACACCAAACAACGTATATGTAATTTTGTCCTTGTCAATGAGGGTAGCAACAACTCCTAAAGATTTCTCTAAAAGTTTTTGCTTAGGTGTTTTATACAGTTTACATTCTAACATATAGTGTAGTGTATGGTGTCCTCTACCCAGGAACTACTGCATATGCAGAAGTGCTGATCTCTGGGGATTCTCTTAAATCTCCCTTCCAGAAAATTAGACTTCATAGTCTGAAAATGCAGGACTGTAAGTGCCTTGTGGAGAGAAGGTGGATTTAGCTCAGATAAGTATTTCTCTTCCCCATGGTGTGATTTTAAGGTTGGGGAAGTACTGGAAAATCTGGATAACGTAATGACATCTATGTGCTGTTCTGCAAACAGATTTTGAAGTTACACTTTAATATTGCAATGGCTAATTTGGATTTCAACAGTGAAAAGAGCCACTGGATCAAGTCCATCTTTCCTCCATAATAGTTAGCTATCCAGGTGTTTGGGGCAGATGAACAAGACTGCCCTGCTGCACACAATTTCACCCATTCATTTACTGAGTAACTTAGTTTTTTTTTTTAAAAAAAGACAGCACTCACAATGAAATATAAAATCAGCATTACTCCCACAGGTAGGCCACAGGTTATCCTGGCAATAAACTGATTCTGTACTACGTCCAACTGTTTTGCCTCTGCAATGTTCCATATTCCCAGCATTTGGGTGCTTAAACTGCCATTTTTGTGGTATGACTGGAGTTTGTGGACTACTATCATGAAAAAACCTGAATACATGAAAAGGCCCTGCTGTCCCTCATCTCTGGCCCTGCCTCTGACTAATGGTGAGCCTTAGGCAATCTAAGAAAGGGTCACAGAATACAGAGCATGAGTCATTCATATCAGGAACTAGAAATAGTACTAAAATAGTCCCTGCCCCTCTCCTAAAAAAAGCTTGGTTGGAATCACGTTTCCTGTATGTTTTTAGAACAAACTGTCATCTATGAGAGATAAACCATCTCTATCTAGGGAACATGGTCATTGCAAGATGATGGCACTAGGAGAGTCTTATAATCTCTTCCAATGCTATGCTTGTGTGCTTTAAAGTTAAAACTCAACCATGGTTTTGCCTTGTTGCAATAAAACCAGACCACTGACTTATTTTCTCTGGTTCATATGAATTACCCTGACACAGTTATATTCTGCATCAACTTTCCTACAATTTTAGTGCTGCCTTCATTCCAGCTATTGGACAATGGGAATGCATTATCCTGGGGCATAAAGGGGTTTCATAAAAGAAGAGGAGGAAGAAAATGGAAATCCAGCACCGTTTAAGGAAATCAGTGAATAAATTACAAAAACTGTCCATTTCCCTGCCCCTTTTAATCTTACTGTCGTATTCAAACTATTGGGCATGTAACTGAATATCTCAACTGTACCTGAAGAAATAATGGAGCGTGTCTCTGCAGTAAAACAGAACGGCACTAAACTGATGAGTTTAACCCAGCAGAAAGAGCGGCTGTAAACATGACAAATGCCTGCTATTGATTTCAGGTTTAATTACTCTGTGCAGCACTGACAAAGCCCATCAGATGTTGTTGTGAAGTGTAAATGGAACAAACTACACTTCACTGCCCATAGGAAACTGATGGTGTCTGCAGTTTGCATTGTTTACTTTATCCTCCGTAAACTTCAGCCTTGATCAAATTAACAAGTGCTACTAACCTCCAACAAACTACAATGCACTATGGTTTTACAGCAACAGCCTTGGAACAATAGTTCTGCAGCATTTCATTGATAAGAAATGCCTGGCTAATAAGAACATAATGGCAGCTAGTGGTCTTTAATGTCCAGTTTTGCCTCCTCTGTTATCACAGGATGGAAAAGGTTTTCTATAATCTACTTGGTTAGAAGTGGTAAAGTAGCAAACTATTAATATTGTAATACAAATTACATAAATAAAATATTATGATACAAATGATAATACAAACTATACAAACCAGGCAAATGGTAAATTAGAACACAATGACATGCTTTCCTCAGTAACTTGCAACAGTGCAGTAGCATGACAGGATTTTCTTGAAAATTGCTCTTTGCTCAAACATACTGGTACCTTCACTGATGCTTTTTTGTCTTGACTGTCTCACTGTTCTACTTTTACTTTAGTGTTTTTCAATTCCTTCTTATTTCAGAATAAAAGATCCAAGGCCCAATGCTAAATAAATAAACATGGTCAAATGTGTTCTTGTCAAAACATTTTTTTCTGACTAATTTATGGCAGTAGTTCTTTCAGATACAGTGGTACCTCGGGTTACAAACACTTCGGGTTACAGATTCTGCTAACCCAGAAATAGTACCTTGGGTTAAGAACTTCGCCCCAGGATGAGAACAGAAATTGCGCAGCGGTGGCACGGCGGCAGCGGGAGGCCCCATTAGCTAAAGTGGCGCTTCAGGTTAAGAATGGTTTCAGGTTAAGAATGGACCTCCAGAACGAATTAAGTTCGTAACCAGAGGTACCACTGTACATGAGATCTGAATACTTAAATGTGTCAAAGTAAAATTTGGTTACTAGTTACTTGTTACTATTCCTCTGCTAATGTTTTTCTCTGAGAATACAAGTTCAAAAACAACATTAATAATTTTAAATCTTTTATTTTTCTGTTTTAAACATTTTATGCTTGCTGCCCTGAACATGGAAAGAATGGCATATAAATTATTGAAGTCTGTGGCCTAGATTCTAAATTCCTGTGAATAGAACTCCACCCATGGGACACCCAGGGCCATTCTGGCACCTTAGGTTGACCCCAAAATTGTGCTTCCTCTCCATCAGGGAAGGAGTGAGGGAAGATCTACTTCAGGAGCGAGGAGGAAAGGAAGATCTACATTGGGAACTGCTGCCCCTGTGGAACCTGCCACTAGAGGCGGTTGCTCCATCTTGCCTAATGGGTGGGCCCATGAAGATGCTCACCCTAGTAGAAGGTGGGTGGTGGTTTCTGCCCATTACAATTTTCTCTGCAGCCCCTACACCCTCTGAAAGTCTGCTAAGGAGAGTCGGAGGACCCTCCAGAACCCTCATTTAAAGGCAACTCAGGATCTATGCCAGTTAATTTGTTGTTGTTAATTGTTGATAATGAATATGTGTGTGGCGATATAGCATTTTAAAGATGAAGGGGGAAGTCATACAATGATTATACAGACTGACTGAATTTTGAATTAATAAAGATCATATCAAATGATTTGTAGAAACCAACCAAATGTTCTCTCTGTCTATATTAAGCAGTCATCATAACATAAAACTGCACTTTTGGATGAATTTAGATCTATTGATCTTCTGAATTAATTTAGATCTATTTTCCCACTTTGACAGCATAAAATGAGACTCCATTGCATATAAATTTGTCATGATCTTATGATAAAACAGTTACCTTTCCCATATCATTCTCATTTAGAATGATTTGAATTTAGAAATTGAACTCTAGCCTGACAATACAGTTCACAATAAAGAAGGTAATGAACAATATCCTCTATCAGACCAATTCTATGCTTAGTTATTCAAGTCCTACTGAGTATAAAGGGACATATCTGAGTATATACATTTAGGATTGCAAGCCTATGGCAGTTTGTCTATAGGCACAAAGGAGCTGGTCATAAATTATTTCTTTTTTTTGTTTAAATGATATTTATTAGAGGTTTGAAAGTTACAGAAAAAAAGAAGAAAGAAACAATAAAAAGTTAAACAAAAGAAACAATACCTTACAATACATCAGAAATAAAAACAAAAAACAAAAAACAATACAGCAAAACAACAAGAAAAACAAAAACATTTAAAAACACATCCAATATTTCCGTATCTTTACCTTTCATTTACTGGTTTCATCGACCTCCTCACACCTCCCTTTTTTGTATTTGCATAGAATCACAAAAGTTGGTACTTCAGAGTGTGCAGCCTCATCAAAAACATTACACTGAATAAATCCATTGAAATTAAAGAACATGACTAAGTTACGTCCATTTACTTCAATACTATACTCCAACTACTTCTTAGCTGAATACGATAAGAACAGTGTACAGCATTCAGTTAAACAAACAGGGCCATTATTACAATGCTTCAGAGGCCTACAGAAGTAGGTGGGTCTTCAGCTGACACCTGACCAAATATAATGTGAGGGACAGTCAAATCTGTACATTTGATAGCAACATAATAGGAGAGTAGTTCCTTTTTATTTTCTTACTCCTGAAACATCCCTATATAGTGCAGAAAGGGGAGTTTTTTACTTCATAGTTATAATAATAATTTATTATTTATACACACCTATCTGGCTGGGTTTCCTCAGCCACTCTGGGTGGCTTCCAACAAAAGATTAAAAATACATTAAAACATCAGTCATTAAAAACTTCCCTAAACAGGGCTGCCTTCAGATGTCTTTTAGACGTCAGATAGTTGTTTATTTCTTTGACATCTGATGGAAGGGCGTTCTACAGGGTGGGCACCAGGACCAAGAAGGCCCTCTGCCTCGTTCCCTGTAACTTCAC
Source organism: Podarcis bocagei (assembly GCF_964188305.1). Lineage (NCBI taxonomy): Eukaryota > Metazoa > Chordata > Lepidosauria > Squamata > Lacertidae > Podarcis > Podarcis bocagei. The sequence goes on from NC_138133.1 coordinate 50,432,693, forward strand.
TTCTCACAGTGAGGGAACAACCAGAAGAGCCTTGGCGCTGGACCTCAGTTTACATCCCCTCAACTCTAATCACTCCCTAGCACTAGCATCTCAAGGTAGGGTTAGAATCATAGAATCATAGAGTTGGAATAGACCACAAGGGCCATTGAGTCCAACCCCCTGCCAAGCAGGAAACACCATCAGAGCACTCCTGACATATGGTTGTCAAGCCTCTGCTTAAAGACCTCCAAAGAAGGAGACTCCACCACACTCCTTGGCAGCAAATTCCACTGTTGAACAGCTCTTACTGTCAGGAAGTTCTTCCTAATGTTTAGGTGGATTCTTCTTTCTTGTAGTTTGGATCCATTGCTCCGTGTCCGCTTCTCTGGAGCAGCAGAAAACAACCTTTCTCCCTCCTCTATGTGACATCTTTTTATATATTTGAACATGGCTATCATATCACCCATTAACCTCCTCTTCTCCAGGCTAAACATGCCCAGCTCCCTTAGCCGTTCCTCATAAGGCATCGTTTCCAGGCCTTTGACCATTTTGGTTACCCTCCTCTGGACACGTTCCAGTTTGTCAGTGTCCTTCTTGAACTGTGGTGCCCAGAACTGGACACAGTACTCCAGGTGAGGTCTGACCAGAGCAGAATACAGTGGCACTATTACTTCCCTTGATCTAGATGCTATACTCCTATTGATGCAGCCCAGGGTTGGGAGGGAGCTCTGTTTCAAATCCTGGAGAGCTGCTTCCAGTCACTGTAGACAACATTGAGCTATGTGGACAAATGGTCTGACTCAGTTTATAACAAATTCCTGTGTAATATAACTTTTACATGCTGTAAAGGGCTTGAGCAAGTCAACCCCGCCTTTCTCCCTCCCACCATTTCCCCTTTTCCCCCCCTCAGCTGACGCCTGAACATTCTGTATATTCTTGAAGCTCACTGGTCCTTGTCATATTGTTTTGATGGTGTTGCTGTCTTTAGAATTCCATTTTCTTTTAATTTACTTTATATGCTATTTTATATAACAGATAACTAAGGCACCCCCCAAGAAGAAAACAGTATCTTATGTCTAGGTGGTCCTGTTTTGCCTTCAAACTGATAGGCACTTCAACCACTCAAAGGAATAATTATTCAAATGGTTTTCTGAATACTGGAACTCAGTAGTAGATTTGATCAGACTGGGGGCTTTGTATGCATAATTGAAAGGGGATCATAAAAAATCAGTTACAAAAAACCAGTAACTATCTAAAGTCTAAAAATTTATGAAGCTATGATCTTTTAAAGTATATGAAGAGCCAGTGACTAAGACAAAACTTTATACTTAGAGCTGCATTAAGCACTCTATCACTGTCCATATATAATTTCTTCTCTCTCTCTCTTTTTTGTAAATGAGACAGTCAGAAGCCCTTGATTGCACCATTTCAGATGCAAATAATTCTGTTCCAACTGCCTCCTTACATTAGCTAAATTAAGTCATCAGTAAACAAAATTGGAAAATTCTCAATACAGCTGCTATAAACAACTTTTGAAGTTCTATACACTAAACAAATGAAATTGTGACAAGGGTTAAGATTTGTGGGCTGCAGCCACCCCAAAAATAGCTCATATAATTTCCTGCCCCTCAATCCAATACTGATCACAGCAAATTATAATCAAAGATAGATTTCTTGGAGGATGTTAATACCATTAGATTTAAAGAATTAAAAATACATGAAACTTTTGAGTTAATGAACAGGGTCCTTAACTGCTCATTTAATTCAAACAGCTGTTTGTTAATGCCCTAAGCAGTGTCATAAACTGTGAAAATACTGTTGAGTGCAAGACACTAGTTAATGCTATAAAGCAACACATGCTCTAATATTAAAGGGATTTAATGGAATTAATAGAGAATAAAACATTAACTCCCTATTATGATGTTTTAGAACCCAGGGGCAAATTCTGGCTAAAGAGGACCTCGATTCTGAAAACACAAAAAGTAAACTCTAGCACTGTACAGCAAATCATGGCGTTTTTACACTCCTGAAAAAAGTGGAACCCTGATAAGATCACATCTGTTCCAATCACAGACTGGATAAAATCACTGTTTACTAAACTCCTAAATAACTAAATATGTGGAACCCCAACAAGATCCCATCTGTTTAGACTAAAATTTGGATAGGGTCCCATTGCAAAAATTCTATATAATAAAGTATGCACCATAAAACAGTACAATGTCTGACTTTAGTGCAAAGCATTGGAAACTAGTTAAACATTACTCATAAATGGATACTTTTCTTGATATGTCACCTGAAATATACAAATATTTACTTTTCTCTGCTCACTGATCATTGAGACTACACTTGGGTAGTTTGTTGGTTTTCTTCCTGAGTGTTATGCGTAACATGTGCAAAGTATTATCATTATTTTGAATATACTACAGAAAGAGGCTATATATCCTCACCATTTTCAGTAACAACCATTAAGCTGTCCAGAAAGGAAGGAATTTTTTTTATTTTGTTTCGACTACGGCAGACCAACACGGCTACCTACCTGTAGCTGTCCAGAAAGGTAGCCATGTTTGTTGTTTTTCCTTCACGAGCCTTAAAGACTAACAAATGTATTATCTTTGAAAATTATTATGACATAAAAGTCCATGGATTTTTCACAAATACCAATGTCATAATAAATGCTGTAGTCTTTAAAGTGCTACAAGACTGTTGTTTTTACTTTTACTCTATGTTATTTTTCAAATACTATTCTTATGACAAAAGAATATAGGAAAACAATTGATTCATGTACTTTAAATAACAGCTGCAGGTTCCTGATATGCTTTGACACACTATCCATTTCCAGGACCATAACTGGATCTTTTTAGTTATGGTCATAGCTCTGTAATATACTGCTCTAATGACTAGTGTTGGAGTGGGCAAAGCGTGGGTTACTGTGAGCAAGTAGGTTCTTCTTAAATTCATACTCAAACTACGGGCATATTGAAAATGGGTCAGTGTTATATTCATGCTTGATAAGACACATGCTTCTTTAATTCCTACAAGGAAACTTAGAAAACCACAGAGTTGAACCATTTGGTGTGTTATTTATTACAGCCGCAACCCTAGAGTCATTCGCGATTGGACTTAACTGTCAGGGGTCCTTTACCTTTACCTTTTTACTTTCCTGCAAAATAGTGCCCAAGGTGGTTAATAGGAAACAAGGCAGAACACAATTTAAAACGTTCCTTTTAAATATAAAACAGTACATAAAAAAGCTAGTAAAAATATATATCTTATAAATCAGCCCAATATAAATAACAACAGCTGATGACTTAACAGATCACCTTGCCAGACCAAAGTCTGTCTAATAGACTTTATCTTACATTGGAAAACCATCAGAGACAGGCTAAATGGCATTCCAAAATGCACCCAGCAACTTCAGGGAATAAAATGAAAGGCTGCAAGTGCACTAGAAGCAAGATGCATCTACTTCTCCCACTAATATTTAACTTCTAGAGGCCAAGTTGAATCCTGAAGAACAACATGGGCATCTCATGCTAACACAATTTTACAGAAGCTGCCCCCAAGAGGGACAGAGATCAGAAAATGGGGATTGTTCCTGCAAATAGGTATAGCCAGAATTCCCATTCAGTTTTAGATGTGCTGCTCTTGTTCTTTCCAGAGCTCTTTCCGGTACTCTTGAAGCCCTTCCATTGTTTTGCTTCAAATAAAGACATTAGCAACATATACCTTCAAATATCTGCAGCATTTTCCTTTGAAAAGCCTCTGTTGCTGATCTTAACCCAAAAGGTCAAATGCAAAAAGCAAAGGGGATATTAGAAGTGAACTCTGTCCATCTAGTGGAGTTTTCCTAAATCATCTTGATGTATCTGTTGTTGAGAAATAAGCCATGTCATTAAAAAAAATTCCTGATAAGCCATGGAAAAGTGTACCTTCAGATGTAAAGACACAATGCAGACTCCTTTTCTTCTAATTACTACTGAATGCACTCATTCTGTAGGCAATTTTATACTTTTAATTAGTTCCAAGGTTACTAAATAGTTCAGTTCTTTGCCAATCCGTCTCGGTAGTGGCGCCTGCCCTGTGGAACGCCCTCCCATCAGATGTCAAGGAAATAAACAACTATCTGACTTTTAGAATACATCTGAAGGCAGTCGTGGTTAGGGAAGTTTTTAACGTTTGATGTTTTATTGTGCTTTTAATTCTGTTGGGAGCTGCCCAGAGCGGCTGGCGAAACCCAGGCAGATGGGCGGGGTATAAATAAAGGTAAAGGTAAAGGGACCCTTGACCATTAGGTCCGGTCATGGCCAACTCTGGGGTTGCAGCCCTCATCTCACTTTGTTGGCCGAGGGAGCTGGCGTACAGCTTCCGGGTCATGTGGCCAGCATGACTAAGCCACTTCTGGCGAACCAGAGGAGCGCACGGAAACACCATTTACCTTCCCGCTGGAGTGGTACCTATTTATCTACTTGCACTTTGACGTGCTTTCAAACTGCTAGGTGGGCAGGAGCAGGGTCTGAGCATAATAAATTATTATAATATTATTATTATTTAAGACTAGTGAAACTTTATAGGGGCATGTGATTAGATTATGAGGGCTCTATTTTTGTATTTAGTAGTTTACCATTTTCTCAAATGCATGTTGGTATTGTTTTTCAATTTGAGTGCCTTGTGGATTACGTATATACCACACACTTGATTTAACACTTACAGTTTTACACCTAGCACCAACATTGGAACTTAATTCCCTATGAAGTACTACAGATTTCATCAATTCACAGTATTTCTGTCTCTGGAAAAACTCCTGCCTCACAGAGCTTTATAATAAATAAATAAAATGAACACATAAATCCAAAGAAGATCAGAAAATTCAACACATATTATAACCAAAACTGACTACTGCAACCACTTAAGAGAGATAACAATTATTCAAAACAATCATACAAAAATAACTCAGAAAATAAGTCCTTCTAATCCAATGAGTCTGATTGTTCATCCATCATACACCCATACTTATTCAGTCAATTTATCCATCAAGGCTAAATCCCATGCCCTTGTATCCCCCTGAACATGTATGAGGATTTTGTGAATATATGAGCAATTTGTGAATATGTGCCAACAAAACAAAAGAATAATGAAGTCCATTTAAAGCATGTTACTAAGACTGCAATCCTATACACTTACCTGACAGTAAGCTCTGAGTAGATATGCATTGGGTTCATTTTAAGACCAATGCCTCCATCAAAAATTCTAAGTAAGAATAACCTGAGGTTAAAAAACATGCAATTTTACTTATTCCACAGTAACCTGTGGCCAAAAGCTTTTCACAATACCACAATTCCATGCTTCATATATCTAGTGTATGTTCACCCAAAAGTAAAAAATAGCAAAGTATCTATTCAAGCTCATCAGAAAATGAAATTTGCAAATTTCCTTTGCTCTGCTTATACATTCTAATGATTTAATTAATTCATTTCAAACAGAGCCAACTTGTCGCAAAAGATTTTCATTTCATCATAAACGGGGGACTTATTCCTTTTACTCGCTGGCTTGTGTATTATCTTGGAGCTTTAGTGCTTGTCCCCATCCGCAGACAAAGAGGATTGGGGCAGAAAGGCCCAGGAGGTTTTACTGTTAGCAAAAACAGTATATGATTCTGAAAAACATGCTTACCGCTGACATTTGAGGGTACCTTAACTTGCAATTTCCCGTGCTTTTCCACCTGAGTGAATTTGAAATGACAACTCTTCTCTTGCACCTTAGGTTTTCAAATATAAGAACAGCACATTCACCTTGTGTATGGTTTGCATAGTCAAGAATATGCTGTTGATTTATTTTAATGATGAAAAGTCTTTTTCAGACTAAGGCCCGCTTCCTTTCTGGGGTTTGTGGCCTGCAGAGAGCTCTAAGCGTCAGATACAGAGGCATGGAAGGCCACATTCTGCCTCTGTTAGGCTTCAGGGACTCGGATTCCCCTCCCCTTGGCAGTAGATAAGCAGAACAAAGAGAAAGGAGTCTCTTACCAGTTAGAATTTTTAATGATCACAGGGAGAGAACAAAGAATCCATTCCTAGGAATAAAGGTGCTCCCAATTAAGGATTCCACCCACTTCCTCCCTTGTAATCCACGACACTACCGCGTCTTGCAACCTGATCTCACAACCACTGTGCTTTCTGTGCTGTACCTTATCTGCTCTTCTTGACCCTGGGCTGAGCAGATGCATGCTTTCCAGCGACAGCGAGTCTGTTAACACTCTCTCATTCTCTCTCTCTCTCTCTCTCTCTCTGTTCTTCTCCTCCTAGCTGTTCCCCACCCAGTACTTCCCAGCTTCTGCCTTCTGAACTATGTCCCTCTGCAAACCACTGTTCCAAATCTACACTGTCTTCCTGCTCCTGGGAAGATTCAGGATCCTGGTCAGAAGCAGGGGGAAGCTCCCACCATTCCTCCTCAGTGCAGCCCTCCTCAGCAGAGTCCCTGACAACCTCTGAACTTTAGGTTCTCCATCCAAATATGTGGCGCGAAAGCTATTTAAAGCAAACCCTCTGGAACACTGTCTGCAAATTCTGCCTAAGACAAGAAGGAACTGAGTAGGAGATGTTCCTTTATTTCGGTCTCAGATCAGTGACCCACACTATTCAGTCTGCTAATGATTCCTGAGAAACAGCATGATATATAATATTCAAAAAGCATGTAATAGCAAAACTGAAATCAAACAAATTGTGATTCTGTGGCTCTCTCAGACTCTTCTCACAAAGCATTTACAACACTTATGAAATTCCTCAAGATGTACACAATGGATGACTTCAAATAGGGTCTTGTGCCCATGTAGTAGGATTTCTCTTTCCTCCCCTTTCACCACCTGAAGCCTGCTGTGCCCCCTAAATCTGCTCTGGAGGACTGAAGGACCAGAGCAGATTCAGGAGCAGATTTTGTGGAGCATGGACTGCAGGAGGAAGGAGAGGAAGACTTGAAGTCTGCTTGTATTAGGTTGGGTATTGCCTAGGATAAAGAATTTGCATTGCTTTACATGTCACATTGCATCACATAGCTACAGATATTTCACAAAAACCATTCACAGGCATTATAGCTTCAAACACTAAAATTCAGTAAAAATTTAAACAGTTTCCTTGTCAAAGTTGAACACACCTTGTTAAATATTAAAGAGTTTAATGTTTCAGTAAATACTTGTGAGGAATGTAGATGGAAGGAAAGGTAGAGAGAAAGATGGATAATAATATTCATTAATTTTGTCACTAAACAATGAGGCATGGCCTCTCAGTTTTATCAATGCCATGAAGGTAGAGCCTAGGTATTAAACCTTTCCTCTGTACTTACATTTAATATCTGCATTCTTTCATATTAATATAGTATCAAGATTTAGTTGCTTTCAACATAAAAGAACAAAGATGAAGTATAACCATACGGCCATCAAATAAGGAAACTAAGGACTAGTAGATAAATCAAGTATTTACTACATACAGTCTGAAGCAATTATAGTCTTTAGGATTCATTAACTTTAAAAACTTTTTCCAGGAAATTTGTTGTGTGCTGAAACATATTCAAACTGCTCAAATGGGTTAGATAATCACATTGCTGCTTGCATCACCATTGGTTTGCCAATTATGAGGAAGACTTTGCAAATGTACAAAAGTATCGCCCCTCAAGGTTTTAATTCTGCTTAATTATTTTGTGCACAAACATTTTGGCACTGCTGCTTGGGAAATGTAGTGTACCATGTGGATGGGGGGGGCTGGTGGAGGGAGTACACTGCCTAGGCAACCAGCTTTCATTCTGTGTACATAATTCAGGAAGATGGGATCAGTAATACAGAACTCTTTCTACCACCATTCATCTTTCTCCCATGGCTTTATGCTATGGGTAGGCAAACTAAGGCCCAGGGGCCAGATCCGGCCCAATCGTCTTCTAAATCCGGCTCGCAGATGGTCCTGGAATCAGCGTGTTTTTACATGAGTAGAATGTGTCTTTTTATTTAAAATGCATCTCTGGGTTATTTGTGGGACATTGGAATTCGTTTTTTCCCCTTTCAAAATATAGTCCAGCCCCCCACAAGGTCTGAGGGCAAGTGGACCAGCCCCATGCTGAAAAAGTTTACTGACCCCTGCTTTGTGCAGTAGCCTGTTTCTAAGGTGCTTGGCTTATCAAACAAGATTGAGGGCCCCTTCAGATGACCTGCTTATTGTGCAGTCATTCTGATTTCCTTGTTGTTGTTGTTGTTTAGTTGTTTAGTCATGTCCCACTCTTCGTAACCCCATGGATCAGAGCACGCCAGGCACTTCTGTCTTCCACTGCCTCCCGCAGTTTGGTCAAAGTCATGCTGGTAGCTTCACGAACACTATCCAACCATCTCGTCCTCTGTTGTCCCCTTCTCCTTGTGCCCTCCATCTTTCCCAACATCAGGGTCTTTTCCAAGGAGTCTTCTCTTCTCATGAGGTGGCCAAAGTATTGGAGCCTCAGCTTCAGGATCTGTCCTTCCAGTGAGCACTCAGGGCTGATTTCCTTAAGAATGGAGAGGTTTGATCTTCTTGCAGTCCATGGGACTCTCAAGAGTCTCCTCCAGCACCATAATTCAAAAGCATCAATTCTTCGGTGATCAGCCTTCTTTATGGTCCAGCTTTCACTTCCATACATCACTACTGGGAAAACCATAGCTTTAATTATACAGACCTTTGTTGGCAAGGTGATGTCTCTGCTTTTTAAGATGCTGTCTAGGTTTGCCATTGCCTTTCTCCCAAGGAGCAGGCGTCTTTTAATTTTGTGGCTGCTGTCACCATCTGCAGTGATCATGGATCTCTCACTGCCTCCATTTCTTCCCCTTCTATTTGCCAGGAGGTGATGGGACCAGTGGCCATGATCTTCGGGTTTTTTGATGCTGAGCTTCAGACCATATTTTGCGCTCTCCTCTTTCACCCTCATTAAAAGGTTATTTAATTCCTCCTCACTTTCTGCCATTCCTCCTCACTTTCTTAATTCCGGCTAGGGATTCATCCAGCCCAGCCTTTCGCATGATGAATTCTGCATATAAGTTAAATAAGCAGGGAGACAATATACAGCCTTGTCGTACTCCTTTCCCAATTTCCTTGTAGGGGTGTATATACATCTTCTTGTTAGCTATTTGTTCATCCCACACTTTTCAATTTATTTTCTCATCACTTTCCAAACTGCAAAAGGGCTGGTTCCTTTTAAAAGTAGATTTCCTATGCTGGGGCAACAGAGCCCTTTAATCCATTTTAACCATGAACCCCAATGTTCTGGCATGTGACAGTTGAGACCAGCAAAAGACAAGTCCACCAACAAATTTTAGTCCACCAACAAATTTTAAAAATAGAGAAACAATAAAGAAACCAAATAAAGGCATACATAACATGATTCTGACCTAAACCACACCAGACCCAAGGGTCCAGAGGAAAATATTTATTAGTATCTTCAGGAAAGGGTTGATTTTTTTGTTAATGAAATGGTCTTAACATAAACACCCCACATGCATTTGCATGTTCAGAACCATGAAAATTCACACTTCACTCAAAGTTTTGGTTTGGTTTTTGGCAGAATTCAGGCCACAACTTTATTGATTACAGAAAGTGAGTGGTTGCATAGGTTCTGGTTCGACTAGCTCCCTATCAGGCAGGTAGCGCTGACCCAGGGTTCCAGCATAGGTCAGCCAAGGGTAAACACCTGGATAAGCAGAAAGCTGGGAACAGGCTAACTCCACCACCCAAATATCCCCCTGGACTCAGGCATGGGCACAACCCCCCTCTCAGGGGTTGACCAAACCATTTGAGTCCCTGGATTCCTTTAACGGAATACCCTTCACATAGGGATGGCGAAAGCGTTCTCCCATCCCTATTACCTGAACCAGAGCCTATCCGCAATCTTACAAGTTGTGACAGGTGAAACCCAAAGGGCACCAGCCAATCAGCCAAGTGGAGAAAATTCCTGCTGTGCCACTGTCCCAATGACAGACGACACACGACGGCATAGCAAGGTCAAGCACAAAGCCCTAAAAGTAGGGAGAGGTGGGTGGGTGTTCCGAATGCACGCACCAGAAGAGGAAGCTCTGGGTCACGTGCATGGGCATAAATAGGTCCCTCGAACCATTTGGACTGCGTCCCATTGGCCAGATTGTACCCAGCTTTAATGGACCTACCAATTGGATGTTGTGGCTGACCAATCGTACCCACCCCCACAGGGGGTCGGTTTTCCAGGTCTCACTGCAATACTCTTTAAGGGAGGACCCGATTTCCCAAAAGTTTGGAAGAGTCATTTAAATTAGACTTTTAATTTGTTGACGTAGTAAAATTGTACATATGTTCAAATACAGCCATTCTCCATCAATTAACACAAAAAGAACTTGTATTCAAAAATTATCAAAGGGGTAAATTTCTTGCAGTTCGGAAACAGGATTTTTGTTGTACTTTCCTTACTTCTGAGGAGATTGAAGGATGTTTTGAGCATCCTTTCTTTTATCCTGCAAATCATCTGACCAGTGATCTGCACTCTGCAGCCTCCCCAATTGCTCCTGCTTCAGTTACAGCCCCAGAGAAGATATTGTGAGTTAACTCCTGCCGTGGTGCTTCTTCAGATCAGGAAGTGCAGGCAGCTGGAGAGGTTGCAGAGCACTGGGTGACATATCTACAGGAAAAAGAAACGCCCACACCCTTGATGATGTTACAGCACAACCAAGCACTCATTGGCTGAAATTTTAAGGACATTAGAAAGTGCTCTGAGAAAAGGTAGAAAAATGAAGTTCATGCTAATTGTTTATCAAGCCTCTAAAAAGTTCTTCCCTTTTTAGGTTTCACTTTGACATTGCTTTATTCCCTATGTTTTATTCCATTTAACCAATCGTTTCCTTGTGCATCATGACCTTGCTATGGTTGGAAATGGTTGCCGTATTTGGAGCAGGGAAGGAATTTGCCTGTGTAGACAAATTGTCTGGTCTAGAGGTTTCCCCCTCCCCATAGCAAAACGTCACAACTTTTGGTGGTTAAAGCATTGGGTGGAATCCCAGTCTACAAATGTGGGGTGAAGTGGTGCATCACCCAGTGCTGTATCAGTATTCGGGGGTCTTGGTGGAAGTCCTTGTCCAGAAGCCAAGCGTAGGACAGTTGGGCCATAGGGCTTTCAGTGGCGGCCTTAGGATGACCAACTCAGTAGATCGGCATCCTGGGGCGGCCCTAATCTGTGGCACAACCCTGAAGTGGTTCCAGCTCTCTGACATGAGGCTGAAATGGATATACACCCAATGCTTGAGCCAAAGTTCCACCTACACCTGTAATCAAAAAATTTGTGGTCATTTTCAATCCAGTCTGTTGTCTGCTTGAGTTTGTACCATCATACCTCACATAGTTTGAGGGTGGGGAGGGGAGGCAATGCAACTGGGACAGCAAATAAAACTCTCAAGAAACTGGAGGTCAGATTTCAGAACAGTACTATTGTAAAACATATTTTTTTCTAGTATTTACAAGTTATTTTAACTATCTTAGCTTTGGAATAGGGTTATTCTGTGGGGGCGGGGGAGACCTGAGTTCTTTAAACATGATGAAATGTGTATCTAAACAAATATATTAGAAATATTTTTCATCTATCCGCAATGTGGTTGCATCAAATCTCTCTCCCGCCTCCAAGGATCCTGAAAGTTAAATAGCTTGTTTCTCCCCAATGAAAGACTTAACTAAAATAAGCACTATGAACAAATCTCCAACTGTGAACTAATTAAAGACAATTTCCTTTCATGGTTTTCTACTAAATGTCATTTGTGATTTTATTTTGCTTTCTTAAGGTTTGCCTTTATATACACATCATTTTTGTTACTACCCAATAGATTTAACTACTGAACACAATAAATAAATAATTGTTTATTTACATTTTTTATTTTAGAAATCCTAATATTTTTATCTGCAATGATCTATTATTGCAGCATTATATTAGGTACTTTAATCAACAATAATTTCGTGATTTTCTAAATATACGTCTACAGCATAGTTATAAAGACCTGAAACTACAGGGAAGGGTTGTGGTTCAATGGTGGAGAATGTGTGGTCCAAGGTTCAATCTATGATATCTCTATTAGAGCTGGACTCCTGTCTGAAAGCCCGGAGAGCCACTGACAAACAGGGTTGACAATACGAAGCAAGATGGATCATTGGCCTGACTCAGTATGAGGCTGCTCCTAGGTCCCTAACAAAGTTTTCTTTATGGCGAAGCATTGTCTTTTCTGGGATCGGTGCCAACTATGGCTAAAGCCAATTATTTTTTCTACCTGATTCTGATAAAACTGGCTTGAAAAAATAAACCAAATTGAGGCAACTTTTATACTGGAATCCACAAAACAGCAAAACTATTTTCATTCAGAAAGGATAGAACCATCACAGTCATGTCCAAATAACGTTTTTCTTTTGTCATCAGCTATGTTTCTGTTTTATCACCTCCTGAATTTTTTTCTCTCGAAGTGGTTTGTTTGTCATGTGCATGTTATAACTTACGGCTAGAAAAAAATCTGTTTGGTCACTGTAAGAACAAAATGCCGGACTGGGTGGGTCTTTAGTCTGACTCAACAGGGCTCTTCTTATATTACAATTGATCTGAATTTATTATATGTTATTTAATTACTTATATCCCACCTATTTTTGAAAAATAATAGGTTAGCTGAGAGGTATTTTACATTGGTTTTTTATATGTTTTAGGTGTGTGTGTGTGTGTTTGTGTGTGTGTGTGTGTGTGTGTGTGGCTGTGGCTATCATCAAGCAGCCCCCATTAGAAGATTTGCTGCACCACAATTCTGGAGTTGCATGAAGACAGGATGGGGTAGGGCAGGGGTCAGCAACCTTTTTCAGCCGTGAGCCGGTCCACCAACTCTCAGACCATGTGGTGGGCCGGACTATATTTTTGGGGGGGAAATGAACGAATTCCTATGCCCCACAAATAACCCAGAGATGCATTTTAAATAAAAGCACACATTCTACTCATGTAAAAACACGCTGATTCCAGGACCATCTGCGGGCCGGATTTAGAAGGCTATTGGGCCGCATCCGGCCCATGGGCCTTAGGTTGCCTACCCCTGGGGTAGAGGATCACAAGAGAGGGCAGGCTGCACAACACCAATGGCCATGGCAAGGGAGTGAGAATGGAGCAAGCAGGGGCACAGCCCCCAGTATATTGTTACGCATCTTTCCAATCTCCAAGCAGTGTAAGATTACAGCAGTTCCATGTGCCTACCCAGGGTTCATGTTTCCTTTGGAATGAGGTACAGCAGAGACTGTGGTGTCTTTTTATGGTTTATTTACCTATATAGACACAATCTAAATCTACGATGGAGGAGTTCACAGCATTAACACCCCAAGAAGGTCCAGTTTCTCCCATAGCCACTGCCTTGGATTCCAATAGAAATCAGGCTAGGCTCTGACCCTCTGCCTTCCTAGCCTGCTGCCTTGCTTCCAGTGTCTACCTTCCAGCTCACATAATACCAACTCCCACCTCTGGCCTTTGTCTTTCTAACCACCAGTGAGTTGAAGGAGGGGGTCCCACCTATTTGTTATCTGGCACCGATTCACTTCCTTCCTTGCATACTTTACCCATTATTACCCGTCATTACCCATTACCACACCAGGAAGTTAGCTTGGCTATTCCAGGAATAAGATACAACCTATCCCACTTCCTGCCAGTGGCGTAGCGTGGGTTGTCAGCACCTGGGGCAAGGCAAGTAATTTGCGCCTCCTAACCCGTGGATTTGCGCCCCCCTAACCCGTGGATTTGCGCCCCCTAACCCTAACCCCCAGATGTTGCGCCTGGTGCGGCCAGCCCCCCCTGCACCCCCCACGCTACGCCACTGCTTCCTGCCCCCGCCAAAACTCATAGCAACATATACTGTGTGCATGTGCCTTTTAAAATTTGTTTTGTAGTTATGTGCTATTATCTTTCTTGTAATGTAATGGTTAGCTGGGAGTCTGCAATTTCAGATGCCATTTCATTATCATTATTCTTATCAATATAATTAATGTTATTTTGAATGGAGGAATTCATATCTCAAAAAGGCTCAAAAATATTTACATCCCTCATTCTTTTAAACCAGACCGACTTCCAATAATTAAATCTGGACACATAAAAATATTTAAATTATGCTTAATTTTTTTAAAAAATGAAACCTGCAAGGTTTCCAATGGTGTAGCTGCTCTGGTACACCATCAGGTGAAAATCTATGTGTGAGAGTATTCTGCTTTAGTGCAACAGCGTGACTCATGACACTGCATAGATCTACTATTTCTCTCTCACAATCTTATCCAATTTTTGCCTCGCATAGAAAACCATAGAATTGAATGGCTCATGCCATTCATAAAAAGGAAACCCACAAAAATGCACAGAAAAGGAACCACTACTACAATTTTCCTGTATCTTCTTGTTGACAGTGGTGCTGTATGTGTATTGGTAAGCATGGCAGAAGAAGCCTAGATAATGGCAATGTATATTTTTTACCAGACATGCTAGAAACATATTAACAGCATCATCAGCTCAAGCACATCATCAGTATTCTTCTTTCACACATTTATTAATACTGCAGAATAACAAGGCCAATTTACTGGGATAAAGCTAAGATAACTGTTTGAAAAACTTAGGGTCAAAGTACACGTTTTGTTAATCACCTTGCCTGCCCTGGCCAGTATGGGGGCTCCTTTCTGAAAAAGGATCCTAGGCTGCTTCATGATATGGGAACAAGTATTATACACCTGTGATAGAAAGGGTTTTTCTGCAAGCCTGTAGGCCATAGAACATGGAGCTTATTTTATTTTTTAAAAGTTCTGTCCTGCCACATGTGATATTTAGGCCTGCTGGGTGGTTTAAATAGAACAAAATGTGCATCTTTGGCCCATAATTACCGGTATGTGGGGGCATTTGGTGGGAGGGGGAATCTTTGAGGAATGAGAGAAATTTCTCATATTTTGGGGTGAAGCGTTACTTATTTGTGTGTGTGAGTGAGTGAAAAATGCCCCTAGGAATGCTACTGCAACATAATGCAATTCAACTGCTGGTTGATGTAGTAACTTTTATATATATATATAAAAGAAACAAACAAACAAACAAACAAACAAACAAACACAGTGTAAAATAGAGACTGAATATAATCCTTTACTACCTGTTATCTATCATGGTAGGCAACCCCTCATGCGCCCACAGATATGATAAAATTATCCAAGCTACTCAGAAAGTCTCTGAAAATATCACCCAGTTTAGTGGAAGCCTAATAGCCCCATGAAAGTGGGTGGGTAGTTTTATGTTTAGCATGGCAACAGTCCTGAAGAAGATTTCAGTCTCAGGGACCACCACTCTTTCAGTTCTGGTGGGCTGCAGTGCACCAGGACAATGGAGAGGGAGGGGAAAGGAAGGGGGAAGCCTTACTCCTGACTGCTCTCCACTTCTACTTCTGGCCATTCTCTGCTTGCAGGGAAAGGGGTTCTTAATTCCTAAGCCACTTAAAGTCGTTTGGAAAATGAACTTCTGACTTAGTTCCAAATCAATTCATTTGTGGGTCAGTGTGGGGAGAATTTGCCAATGTCTAGTATGAAATATGGGAAAACAGAAACGTAATAGAAATCATATATGTTGCAAGTATAACATCTGCTTTTCTCTCCCTGCTCCCACCTTGTTATGAACAATTTTGTTAAGGTACAAAAAGGTTATGCAGAATTATTTGCTGAAGCCTTTTGAAGATTAGTAACAGTGCAACAGCTTCACAGAGTAGCTTTATGGGCTGACAGGCTGACAGTATTTCTTTGTTATGACAGGCTGAGGACAACCAATTGACATATAATAATTTTCAGTAATTAATATATATACAAGTAGTAACTCATCTTTTCATAAGAACAATGTTCTTTTGGATAAACAGTATAGCTCCTTCAACAGTAAATGATGGAGGCCACGTTACTAATTTATGGGGGGTTACAATTATACATGTTGTGGGCCACAAGCACTCTGTGGGCTGTGTAATGAAGGCCAATAGCTTAAAACTGATTAGAATTACAAATAATCTGCCAGGTGTCTTCACTTCTGTTCTAGAAAACAGTGTTTTCCAGCTCCTCTGTATTTAAGAAATGGGGCAGGGAAATCTGAATGTATTAAATAAATAAGCAGTGCAACCAACAATGCAACCTTTATGCTCGTAAGTTCAGATCAATGTGAAAGGAGAAAGATTTCCAGCAAACTGCAGAAACTAATATCCATGTATCAACCTGGCTGAGAAACAGTAATAATCCCAATGTAGCAAGTCTATTAACATGGCATTTATTATTATAATAAACACATATTAGGTACAGCAAAGTGATGCAAAAATATTGCTGGTAGTTGCCTCTCAGGAGACGGTTATCCTGGTGTGGCTGATAATGTGAAAAGTTGGTGCATTTCTGCACCAATGGAAGTGTATTCAAGTGCTTTTATTGAAAAGGCAACTGTATAAATAAGGGACATTTGAAAATTCTACATCCCATGTAATGGATGGTTTATAAAGGACAACGCAATTCCCAGCTTGTCATTTAGAACAAAAGAAAAAATAACTTGAGTTTTCTTACACCCATCACCTTTTGTTATTAAAGTTCAATCCTTTGCCAGGTACAAGATTGAATAAAATGTGCATTCAAATCACACCTAGTTCCGTTTCTCAAAAATGCAATTTCAGCTAATTTAACAATCCATTCTTCTTAGGGATATGTTTTACGGGGAGTTTTAAGCTAGTGAGATCAGCCTGAGCAAATCATGCAGTTAACTGATTTTTGATAATAGAACATTTTGGATGGCTAAAAATGCTTAATACTGTAGAAAGCAGAGAATGTGGATAGTAATTATAAAGAATTTTTCATGCCAAGAGTCATATGTACAAATATCAGCTAATAATAGAGAGGGCAATTCACCTGCTTGCTGATATTCCAAATTATTTTCTAACATTTGCAGGCCACAAAGCTCACTCAATTTTATTCTACTGACCTTGGCCTCAAAGTATAGCGTTTTTATAAAATACTTCTGTATGTGCAAGCAAAGTCACCATAAAACCTGCTAGCAATTTCAGTGTACAGTGGTACCTCGGGTTAAGTACTTAATTCGTTCCGGGGGTCCGTTCTTAACCTGAAACTGTTCTTAACTTGAAGCACCACTTTAGCTAATGGGACCTCCTGCTGCTGCCGCGCACAATTTCTGTTCCCTTCCTGAAGCAAAGTTCTTATCCCAAGGTACTATTTCTGGGTTAGCGGAGTCTGTAACCTGAAGCGTATGTAACCTGAGGTACCACTGTAAATGTCCAGAGACGAATGGAGAAGCTTTGGTCCTCTATCAGAAATCTAATGGGGCATACTCTCTAGTTAATATGCTTAGGGTTGCAGCCTATGGTTGAAATCCTATACATTGTTTCTTGGGAGTAAGCCCTACTAATAGAGTGGGACTGCAATCGTAAGCACTCTTACCAGGCATTTAACACAATGGGACTTGCTTTTGTGTAAATATGCTAGCATAGCTATATAAAGTTATCAGTGGGTTAAGTACCTTTCTTTGCCTCTAACAATGGCTTGCAATATAAACCTCTGATAGGCTGCAGTGTACATGTGGATGGGAGCCTTCCACCCAGCAGAAACAGCTCTGCAGGTAAAGTGGTTCCAGTGTCACTCCTCCAGCACAGAGCTCCCTGCTGACACTATTAGTAACCTGAAGAAAGACCCAAAATGAGTGTTTGGTGGCATCAGATCCAACCTGATTGTTCCACCTGCTTCTGGCTGGCATATCTTGGAGCAGGAGCAGCCAGACCTCCATCTCCACTTTCCACTCCATCTGCTGTGTGCAGCAGGGTTGAGGATGCATCAACAGCTACACTGCTCTGTTATGTTATGTTATGTTCTGCTGCTGTGCAACCAAGGTTAGGATTGCTCTGCCTGAAAGCTTTTGTTTGTTCGGATAGATGTATATATATACACGTCTGAACACCTATTAGGCATGATAGATAAACGAAGCCTCCATGCTCAGAGGCAATATACCATCGAATGCCTGAGGAAAGACAAGGTCATCACAGTTAAACATTTCCTGTGGATGCCAAGGCCCATCTGAATAGTCACGTTTGGAAAAAAGAATTCTCAGTTGGATATACTTTGCCTGATCCATTAGAGATCCATTCTGATGTCATTATAGCATGTTGACAGGAATTCCTTGCTCACTAATTACTTACTTTACCAACATGGACCTCATTGTGTAACACTTTTGTATGATCATCCTGGCTTGCTGGAAAAGTTTACTCCCATTTTTGAAGTACTTTAGGGAGCATTCCTAATGGATATGTGTGTGTCTCTGTGTGTTTTATTTGCTTTGTGTCTGATCCTGTCTGCCACACACAGGGAGTAAATGTGTGTGTTTGTCCACCGTGCTTTACCACCCCAAGTTTAAATATTAATAGGCTTTCTTATCTGGCAGAGGTTTGGCTACTCAGCTGTGATACCTTATGTCATATTATGATTAGCCAAGTTCTACCTGACCTATCTATTCCTGCCAACCTAGCAGTTTCCTGCCAACCTAGCAGTTCGAAAGCACGTCAAAGTGCAAGTAGATAAATAGGTACCGCTCCGGCGGGAAGGTAAACGGCGTTTCCGTGTGCTGCTCTGGTTTGCCAGAAGCAGCTTAGTCATGCTGGCCACATGACCCGGAAGCTGTATGCCAGCTCCCTCGGCCAATAAAGCGAGATGAGCGCCACAACCCCAGAGTTGGTCACGACTGGACCTAATGGTCAGGGGTCCCTTTACCTTTACTATCTGACCTATATCCCTGGAGGCATGGAGGTCTGATCTCATTACTGAAGTGGGAGGTTTTGAATCTTTAAAAAGAGGTGGGATTGGCGAGAAACTCACTTTGGGCAGCAGTTTTTGCCAAGAACCAAGATCACTATACTTTAGAGAAAGCCAAAAGATGTCATCCTTTCCATGATCAACAATTATTGAAGGCTTTCAGACTGGCCTGTATTAAGACTAGATCCATGGATGCCTGTCTCTTTGATAGAGATACAATCGAAGGGCAGCTATTTAAAATTGTACTTGCTGGCAGATTAAGGCAGAGAACAGGTGTGGGCTGAGCCTTTACTATTAAGCAAATGCACCTGGGGTTTCCATTGTATTGTATTTTACTGTACTGCATTTTGATGTTGTTTTATTGTGATACTGTGAGTTTCATCTGCTGTAAACCACCTTAAGTGATGCATAAGAATTGGAAGAGCAGAGTAAACAACTTATATATAAAATAAAATTATTGCCATACCTTGTAATAGTATTAAATAATTATCTATTGCCATACCATCCTCAGGTTCCTTCAAAATTCCATGTTTCATCCTTGGAGGATGAAATTTTACAATAGACTAAATTTCAATGATAACCTTAGAATCACTTGAGCAGTATAGGTCAGAATAGGTGCATTTTCAATTTTAAAAAATAGGCTATAGGAATGCCACAGGATAGAACTTGGTATGTTTATTTTATGCATATGATGCATTGCCAAGTAGAGGGTACCCATATTCAGGCCACAGTGCAAGGAACAATGAACATAATAGTACAATATTTGCTTGTTATGGTTTTCAAAATCTGAAGATTAAATAGTGGAAAAGGCTAATATATTGCTAACCACCTGCAGTAATTTTCTTCAAGTACTGTCTGACATCACTTGCCTATGACAACAACTAGCTATCAAACTGAAGACCTTTATTCAGGAGGTTAATGTGAGGTAGGAACTCCATTCAATGTTATTTTGGCTTTAGGGCATAATGTCACAATTTAGTGCATCCTTTAATGACTTTTTTTTTCTAAAGGCAGCTTGCAGCTTAGACCTAGTTCAGCGAATTTCCTTGCAAGATCTTTAGGAGACTGCGAGGTGGGGGGGGGGGAGAGAAAGTACAATTGATTGTGTAGCCAAATTTCTGTTCATGCCTGCTTACTGATTTTTGTTCATTTCACAAACAAACAAGGCATGAATACATCAACCCACAAACCATAAACAATAAAGAACTTCATCCTGTAAGTTTGCTACGGACAGCAGTTTGTGGCTGAATCTGCTATTTGTCATAAGATAAATGATAAAGTGATTGCCATTTGTCACTGAATACACAAGAGGAGTGTTCATTTGTGAACCATACAAATGCAGGCAACAGTAAATAGTGCAGTTCTTAATACTAACTACTAATACACAAACAATAGTTTTAATTTGATTAGAACTATACCATGGTCAAGAAAGCATCATTCTGAACATAAATATCTTAAACCTACCAAATTACAATTTTCACAGAGGCAAAAGCTATATTTTATACAGGTAGATGGCTTATAAAGTTGGGAGTAGAATTTAATTTATATGTATTGTTCCCATTTTTGTAGTGTTCAGTGATTTTTAATATAAACTTTTTTATGTTTCTGAGAGTCACTGGTGCTTGACGGCTTTCAGCTATATTAATAGAGTTTATAACGGTGCCCATACATTAATATAGTCTGTGTTTTATCCAGACTCTGATTGAATTTAGGGAGTGCCTAAATTCTTTGTTGTTATACTTGCTGCCAGCTATAAGAT